>NC_012872.2:46557448-46563514 GCF_000003195.3 Sorghum bicolor
AGATCAAGGCAAAGGTATTACTTAGGGTTTTGGTTTTGGGTGATCCAGAACAACCATAGAGAGTGTGATAACATTTAGGATAAATAGCCATACTATAAAGAGGGGAATTCTTTGGCTAAGCCTTTATTCTAATATCCTAGATGTTAAAGTGCTAATTAAAATTTGATCATGGTCACCATCTTGCCTAAACATCAAGTATTAAGCATCTATTGCATTTCATGTTTAAGTTTTATTATGTTTAAGTTGCTTATGATGTGTTTATGTGAACTATGAATTGATAGCAGTGATATTGTTTAAGGTTCTTTGTGATTTTATAATGGGAATTTGCTTAAATAAGTAAAATTTTGTTAATACAAACTTTGTAGTACAAAGTGTGCTTGGTGTTGTAGAATCAAAAATTGGTATTATTTTTAAACTAACTATGTTGAATTTGAGCTCCAAAAGTTGAATTAATGTTGACTACACACTTAGCCATTTTGATGGTTGTCCCTAAAACTCAGTTAATAAATCAATTTTTGGAGACTTTATCAAGTTGCATTGATTGGTTGGATTCTTGCTCTATGTTATTGTGCATTTACTAGTTATGTTTGATTGATAGTTTGCTATCATTTAACTCACAAAGTTGCTAAGCAATATGTTATGAAAAACCCTTAATCTCAAAATTCTTGTTTGCCCCCTTTCATGTAGTTCATAATATAAGCAAAACTTGGGAACAAGTCCAAAAGCAAAGTTGTAGATCTTGGAAAGATGTACAATTTTGGTGTTTTGAGTTTTTGGAGTTTCAATGTAAAATTCAAAGTAATTTTGAAAATACAAATTAACAAAAATTGACCCCTTTTGATTTTAAACTTGTATTTTAAAATATATTTGGAATTTTAAAATGTTACACCAAAAGTAAAGTTGTAGATCTTTTCAAAATGAACAGCTGTTATTCTGTTAATTTTTCAAGTTATCGAGTAAAGTTGAATGTAATTGTAGAAATTCATAACAGTCCCAATTCAAATTGATTTTCCCCCCAATTGGGGATTTGAATTTCTTGTTGTTTCTTTCAAATTCCCCTCCTTCCATTTCAAATCAGCTTTGGGTCATTAAATATGTTTTGTAGATAATTTTATGCTAAACAAATCATATTTTGTAAAATTTGAAATTGTATTCAAAATTTTAATTTAATTTTGGAATCAAGGGAAAAGGGCATAGGGATGAGCTATAGTGCTCGCCACCAATCGTCGCCTTGCTTGACCTACCTACTAGCGGCTGCAGCCATGCAGCTGCCTAGGAACTTGCTTGGCACCACTATATGGCCACGGTTGTCCTTATCCGAAGAATGCAACGCCGCCATAGTTTCTTCTTTCTCCCGTTGCCGCCGAGCACCCTTGACTCGTCAGAGTAAATCATCGCTCTGCTAAGCCCTGCGTCCAATTGGTCACTCCACAAGCTTTGCAAGCTCCTAGCGCACTTCCTTAACCTGCTTGCGGCACCTCTTACCGCTAGAATCGGTAAGGCACTAGAATCCCATTGCTGCAACCCGCCATGGGCACCGCAAGCCACTGATCGTGGCCAGGCTGCTCAGGCTGCTCTTTCCATCATCTTGAGTTTGGGATAGCTTTTCCTTGATGTCGTAATCATGTTCGAGCCTCTTTGTTTTGCCAGGCAACCACTAGAGCCACCTATCCACTGTCATGTTGTTGTGCCAGGCACTATCGTGGTCACCATACATGCCTCCTTCGTGGCCTGGCTGCCATGAACCGCCTCAAGGCATGCTGCGGCCATCAGCGGGTACACACAGGCCGAGCTTGCTCTATCACCGCCTCTTGTCACCATAGACCATCAAGCCAGCCGAAATCAGTCACCTAGCCATGTCCTCTGATTTTTATTTGCGACTAGGGACCTTGAGCGACAATTTGAAGTTTCCCAGGGGCCTAACTGCATAGACTATGACTCAGGTGAATAGTGTCATAAGGATCTATTTATAGATGTTTTGTTGGATCTTTGGAAATTCATATCTAGTGTTTGGTAACTCCAATCTTAGTGAACCAGTTTTTGTGTTGCTCCTTAAGATGCCTAGTTTTTATTAAAAATATTAAACTGGCCATGTTTTATAGTAAAATAATTATTTATGATTTATACCTTTTCATTATGTTTAAAAAGGAAAAATTCATATCTCATGCTATGTAGCTCCTATTGGCATGAAATTTGTATGGTGTGCTCATGATGTTATGTGAGTGTTGCAATAAATTGCATGTTCAGTGGATAATATCTCATGCTATTTATCTTGTTTAATGATTATTAAATATTTTATAATTAAAATAAAAATGAATAAATATAAAATATGGTTCCTCTACCTTTATATGATGGTGTTATATCATGTTGATGCATAATATAGCTATGTCTTTGTAGAAAATGTTGAGTTTCCTATTTATCTTGCTCTCACATACTTAATTACAATTAAGGTTTGTCTTTTTCATAGTAATTAATTTATATACCCCAAATGTATGAAATTATACAGTAGTCACATCTTGTAATCACCATTCTCTCATAAAAATTTAGTACCCAAATGGGGTGTTTGCCACACTGTTGACGGTCCTTAATGCTCACATTTAACCGTCAACTAATCATGGAAAAGGACATATATGCAACCAACACCCAGACTTAGGGTTTTATCTGACAGAATTCTACGAGTTTTGGTGTTTGTCTATTTCTGCAGGGGGTTATCAGAAAATACGGAGGAAAGGCCCACACGTCAGGTTTACATAGAGACATTAACGTGCCGCGCAATTTTCTATCATCTAGAAGACTCCAGAAGCCACAGGAACGAACGGGAAGCCGAGAGGGCTCAGGGACAGGGCGCCCGCCCAGCTACAGTGTCCAATCTGGACCCGTTTCGCGGATCACGCTCCACCGACCTAAAGGATCAAGGAAAACCATGCTATTAATGTCGGTTTGATCCGACGGCCCAGATTCATCTGAAAAGACTATATAAGCAAGGCCCCCTGGCCCCTGGAGATTATACCTCTTCTACAGAATCAAAGCTAGGGTTTCAATTCTTCATCCAAGTAGAGAGGATACCACTAGTTCATCTAGTTCTAGTTCTAGTTCCTCTAGTTCTAGTTCTAGTTAGTTCTAGTTGTAATCTAAAAAATAGGGAGAGAGAAGAGGAGAGCGGAGGAGGAGCCGGATCTGTTGGATCTTCCTCAACATTATACTTTTGCTGTAACTGGTTCGTTCTTCATCGTTCTCCAAGTTCTTCAATTCATAATTCCTGAGTTCAATAATTACTTTTATTTACATTCAAGTTATTTATTGGATTCCCGCTTGCATCAAGTGCTCTAGTCTTTATAACGCTAGAGTAGTGATTAATAGATTAGACGTGGTGTTTTGTCTTGCAATTACGTGGAATTGCACCCAATCCTGCGGATTGTTGTGGTAGCCCTAGGGTAGTGACAGCCCTAACGGTCGACGTATTCCACCTCGTTCGGATCGGTGTTTGTAGGACCGTAGTCAGACCTTCCTAGCCCCCTTCTCATCTCTTTCTGTGGTTAGTGTTTTGATGTCCCGAAATAAATAATCTTTGAAGTAATTCTTGATTCTTAGATCAACTAGAGAACTCTCAGGAAACTTCCTCTCTTCCCACCAAAAATAATCATATAGTTATCCTTGGGCGATCTTGGATCTTAATTAGTACACTCACGTTCCCTGTGGAAAATCGATACTCTGGAATACTCCCGGGTGAAGGCTACATCGGTATCCGTGCGCTTGCGGATTTTTTCAGTTTGCGTTTAAAATACCCAACAAGCTTTCTGGCGCCGTTGCCGGGGAACGGTAGCTGTGCTAGTTTCGAACCAAGTCGTCCGTGTATCCTTTTTCTTTTCTTTTTTTTACCACACTCACCTTATCACTTTCACCATACCACATGGATTTCACTCTAAGCATTAATGAGCATGGAATTTATTTCATAGCCACTTCATTTACTCCATGCTCATATGCAACATCTTCACAATCCATTGGTCTCTCCAACATCACCACATTCGAGATCTCCAACCCCCTCTTCCTTTCTATTCATAAAAACTTTAAAAGGGCGGTTGTCGATGCATATGTCTATAATAAATATTGCAGATCTCGTTGAGTTGATCTTGATAAAGGTCAGCATTGGAGGGGAAACCACTTCGCCAACATAAATTGATGGTTTCCCAAGAACAAGCTTAGTGTCCTAAAATAAGCACTGATTAGATCGTAACATGAGCTTTTGCAACATTACCTTGTGTGTTGAGCATATAAGGATAATTGTAAAAAAATTCCTTCGGGTATTCTTGTCACTAACCTTTCCAGGATTGGAGCAAGAAGATCGGATGAATGACAAGCACAAGGTATGTCCAACCAATCATCATAAAACATTGAATTAAATTCATCCAAACTTGAATATTGCAAAATTCAAGCTTGAGGGAGTACTTTACATTAAAAACATCCTTTGCCATGTTGCTATGTTGGTTGTCCCTACCTTTGAGACATGCTCAATTTGTTAAATACTAATTACACTACTTCATCTCTACTTGAGTAGATCTCTATAAATACTCTCATGCTACCTTTATTTGCTTTAGTATATGTCTAGGCTTGGAGTAGTTTCATTTCTCTCTTAATTAAGCATGGTGCTTAGTTTAGGGCTGATGATCTTACTTCCAAGGGAGTTTAAATTAATCATGATGCTTAGGTTAAAATGCCCACCTAAATCAAATTAGACATGGTGTCTAGACTGATTTTTAAGCCGATAGTATGCTATAGTAGATATTGGATATTTTGTTAGACTAACCCCTGCAGGAAAACTTTTAATATCGACCTGGGAAGTCCTAAGATAAACTCACATTGGAGACAAAGAGAGAGGCACATGAAGGTTAACAATTTACACAAGGAAGGCATAGCTCACGAGAGATGATCCATGGACGGTGCCACAAACACGATGCACAACCGCTAAGAAAGGAAAGCTTTCACAAGGTGATATTGTACCATCACTCTTCAAGTAAGCTAACATTTTAAGGTACTTGACTATCATTTCTTTTTATAAGCTTCTCCTTGGTTCTGGCGTTCACATGCATAAAAGAGACAAACATGTATGATTTACAACTCCAGATTAACCAACCCAATTGATTCAATATGTTTAGTCCTTCCACCTTCGTGATCCCACACTCCTAATCATATGAGCTAAAATGATGCACATTCAATCTCTAGAAGATATAAACAAAACATAAGTATAGATAGATTATCTTTCCATTAGGTTGAGTGTAACACCCTAAATTTTGCTTCTTTGAAAATAGAGCTAAAATAATTTATTTGGTATTTCTGTGCTCATAAAAATATAGTAAAATAAAAGTTTTCCTTAAATTAAAATTCATCATAGGGTTTAGCAACGTTGTTATGCATACATGCTGGTACATATGTTTTATGTGATGTTTATTTATTGCTCCTTTGTATGTTGAGACTAAGCAAAGTTTTTAAAATTGCGTTTAGTAGAACGATCTTCCTTGGTCAGTACATCTTTATCTTTATCTACAACCAAATTCCTTGTTTCTAAGCTCAAATTTTTATTAGGAGCTTCCTAAAATCTTTTCTTTGTCACTCAAAGCACTCCTTTTAGTTCCTCGTCCATCAAGCAATCTCTACAAACTTTTCGAGAATTTTTCCATCTTCTGTTTTTAGATGCTCCGAACAATTTAATCATGAGCACAAAAAACTTTATTCGGGTTCCCCATGTTCTATAATATCTCTGAAAATTTTTCCCGAGTTTTCGGCTTTCGGAATATTTTTCACAGTTTAAATAATAATTCCAGATATTTCTAGAATTATTTTATCCATTAAAATAATTAATTCTGAAAATAATAAACCTCTTTCTATTTTTCCAACGTCAAAGCCTATGTGCAATAATCATAATAATTCCTAAAGACTCATGCCTTTATTTATTAATAAGCTTTAATATTTATTTAGACTCATTACAAAAGATGAAGGTTGCAACATTGATTATTACCATATCGCTAGTTAACGTGGAGATGGAGAGCTTTTCTATATATATATATATAT
>NC_012872.2:46563614-46660677 GCF_000003195.3 Sorghum bicolor
TATATATATATATATATATATATATATATATATATATATATATATATATATATATATATATATATATATATATATATATATATATATATATATATATATATATATATATATATATATATATATATATATATATATATATATATATATATATATATATATATATATATATATATATATATATATATATATATATATATATATATATATAAACCCTAGCCGTCGCTGCTGCAGTTTCCGCTAGGAGCCGCTCTAGCCTCGCCGCCACACACGCCGGACCTCATCGCAAGCATGGCGCCTTCGGTGCCGATGTTGATGTCTTCCACAGCCGCAGACATCCATAGTCTGCTGGCCTCTGCCGCCTTGTCATACATCATGGATCTTCTACTCGTCGCTGGAGCTCTTTGTCGATGGAGACACACCGCTAGCTGTTGCCGTGAAGCCGGCCCAGTCTTGCGTCCAACCGGGATCCAGCTCGTGCTCTGCGTGTCACCAAGCTTAAGCCGGGCATGCTGCTGTATCTAAACAAGGTAGCGATCGACGTGCCTACCTGAAAAGCCAAATACAATACGTACACATACATCCTTCACATTTTCTCAATAATCTATTCTTTATTGTATCGTATTTTTCTTTAAATAATTAGCTACAGTTCTTAAAACTCGGTAGTTTCACTATCCTAAATTTGTTTTTAGTGCGATCAAGTTGTGCTGATTTTGCAAGGACGTGATGATCACGGTCTATTATTAGTTATGTTTGTTCTGACATGTGTTTATGTGTCTTTAATTAAATTAAATATTAAATATGGATTAATATGGATGCAATACTTTGTATAAATTAACAGCAACGTAAGTAAATGTCAATCTTTCATAACCAAATATTAATTTGTTTAATACCAATTAAACATGTTATCTTAGTTATAAAAATATGCTTCTCCTCCAAATTCGTTTACATGCTTATTTATTCTTCAAAGACTAAGGTCTAATTTGCTTAATAAATTGTATGGTAACAATTGTAAACAGAATATAATTAATATTATCCTAGTTTCCTAATTCAAGTATAATTTGGCTTAATTCTAATTAGATATTTTTCTGAAAACAACAATATATGTTTTATATAATAATTAAAATAAATAAAGCTTAAAGCTTTCTCTTTTTCTTATGAAGAAAATCTTTAGGTAGTTATTTCTCTGTCACCATAGATTCGACTGGACTAGCATGTTTTTCTCGTCTGTGTGCTCATAGCAATGCGTAGATTAATTAGTTTTAAAATATTTTCACTGCTTGGTGTATTATTTTAATTTAGTTCTATTGTTTGCTTCGTGTATGATTGCATAGATGCTTGTGTGGTGATATACGATCTTGTCTAGCCGGTGAGTTTTGTGTTGGTGATCGGGAATAGACGGTGAATAATTCGTGGGTGATCAAGAGTGCTACAACAAACAAGATCAGTACCTGGACAACTAGCAAGATCAGCAAGAGCAATTGGATTAAGGCAAGTATAGCATTTGGGTTTTAATTCTGTGACCACGATCCTGTGACTAGATTAATGTTAAGTAATAAATGATAAAAATGACTTTTTAGCAACTTGATGATTTATCTGTACGTGATCACCCGGGACAACAGTGCAACCATGAGGGCTATAATGGCTCTGGCTTTAGCTCAGTATGAGGAACTTTTTCTAGCTTGTTAGCGGTTACCTTAAATGGCGTAAGAATGGCTAGACACGTTGGGTATAGTGTGGCCTCTGTCCATGTGTATAGGCTGCGGGTTATGTGCCATGGAAGGGGGCTCTATATCTGCCTGCCGAGTGAATCTAATGGCCCTAACTTGTTAGATGAAACCTTTAAAAGGCTTCATAGTGATCCCTTCCGACCTTCCTTGGAAGTGGGTTAAGAGGCTGATCACCTCGGGCGAAATGGTAAATCATGACTCATGGGTAAAGATGTGCAACATCTGCAGAGTGTTAAAAACTAGTATACTAGCCGAGCTCACGGTCAGGAGCGGCCTTGAGGACATCTACATTAAGGGTGATGATTCTTGTGTGTTAAATATGCTCATTATTTATTATTTAATGCTCTACATTATTAATATCACATTGATCATGAGATTGTGGGATCTATACAATCTAATTGCTATACTTGTGGAGTTCGACATGGACTCACTCTTGCTATTTCACCCAAACCTCAGGAGAAGTTTAGGCGTGTGATCAACCAGTCAGTTAGATCCTATAGAGTGAAGTTAATACCCAAAGTTGGAGTTATCTATCCGCTGTTTGTTACTAAAGGTTATCTCTTTTATACTATGTACGTTATATTTATGCATTGTCTTTTGATATTACCCCTTATTTGTAGCTATATGTGAGATTTGACTTCTAAAACTCACATATGGTGCATATCTGGTTTTGTCCTTAAAATCGGGTATTACATTGAGCGATCTGATCTGAAAGATGTTTTAAATGCTACACTCATGATCTTATTATCCATCAACTTTGTCTTGCTCACTAAGCTTAAGGATAGAGAAGAATAAATACACTTTTGGTTCTGTTGGTGTTTTCCACCAACAGGGCCCATGCACTTGATCTCTGCCCTGTCTCTATGAGCAGGTACACTTCGAGCAAAATATGAAGAAGTTTTACAACTCCCAGACTCCACCAAGTGAAGAACCTGGATCTACGAGCAGAAACACACTGAGTAGGATGCTGCCAACACCTAGACACGCAAGAGAGGTGGAGGTATGCACCATCTCAAGGAAGTAGACATGCTCATGAAGAAGCTCGATGATAGAGCTAGAGATAAGAAGGAAGTCATGCACGTCTACGACTCTCACATGACTTGTGAGGAGTGTGGAGATACTGGACACTCAGGCAATCACTGCCCTGAGATGCTTGAGGACGTGAACTACATCAACAATAACAACAACTACTACTACTACAACCGTCCTCAACAAAATCAAGATTGCAGATCGGACGCTAAGTTTCCCAAAGGGAATATTGAAGAACCTCTACGTCCGAGTTGGTACCTTGTACGCCCCAGCAGACTTCGTGGTCATAGAGACCGGTTCTGATGAGAGGGCACCCGTCATCCTAAGGAGGCCATACCTGAACACCTCGGGAGCTGTCATCTACGCTAGTGCTGCCAAGATCAGTTTCTACATCAAGGGAAGGAAGGAGATGTTTTCCTTCAAGAACAAGACTGCACAAATCTTAGAACAATCCCGACATGAACCAAGGAAGAGGACCAACAGGAGGAACAAGAACAAGCAAATGTGGACCGAGTCAGCTAAGATGGTCACTGCAGTTCAAGGAGGTCAAGATCGTCGACTTAAATCACCGTTCCTGACAAAAAAGGATGACCCAGGTATGCCAAGCATCCAGTGCTCCATTAATGGATACAACTTCCAGAAGACGCTTTGCGACACCGGGTCAAGCGTCAACATAATTGCCGCAGTCACCTATCAGCTCCTGTTCGGAACCATGCCTCTAAAATCGACATACATTCAGCTCCAGATGGCAGATCAGACATTCCGAAAAGTTATAGTAACTGATATCCCTGTGAAAATAGACGATCATTCAGGTTATTGACATGGGAGAAGATGAGTACGATCCACCCATCAAACTTGGGACACCGTTTCTCAGCACCTTTAAAGCAATCATCTACATTAGAACCGGAGGAATCTACATGCACTTCCCCTCTAAAAAGGTACACCGCTATTTTACTGACCCAAACTATATAGTTGAAGATTCTAAGTAGGTCAGGACAAGAAGAAGACGACGCAACCGCAACCAGAGGAGGCAAATCATCAAGGACGGATGGGCAGACTATGAAGGAGAAGTGGTCAGGCCTGAAGACATACAACTTGAACAGAACTGTCCTGAGGAGACCGTAGCACCGAGTCAGGTGTGTAGAGAGAATACATGAAGAGCAAGCGCCGCCGGAACCACCGACTACGCCATCCAGCGAATCCCAGGACGATTGAGAAAACGGAGAGTCCCGTTCGGAGGACTTAAAAACATCGAACGCCTTGCCAAGAGGTAAACTTGGTAGTTATCCTTTTCCTTTCAATTATTTAAAATAGTTTGCTTAGTTAATCAGGTTCATATCATCTCGAAAAGAAAATAAAAATGTTAAAAATAGTAAGCCCCATGTAGTTATGGTCATGGCATAAAACCCATAAGTACATTCACTGTGGTGGCATAAAAATAAAATAAATATATTTATGTGCTATAAAAATGAAAATATAAAAATAAATTTATGATCCTACCAAAGAGTGTAACATTTATTGAGGAGGCTCAACATGATAAAGGCTAGATATTTATGCTAACACTTAACTAGTTCCACAAAGCTTTGTTGTCTATTTGAGCTCCACAGAACTCAAGGATCAAAGAAGACTAGTAGACGGAGGACATCCTAATCGCTGTCAGGGTGCTGCCGACATTCAAATACACCTCCGCCACCTGCTAGCTACATCAGAAGAAATTATGTCAAAATCCAGCTTGGGGGAGAGCACACCCATTTATCCAGCTAAGTGTTCTACTCATGTTTATACTTTACTCAAATCATAAAAAGATGCATAATCATAAAAACACAAATAAAGATTTTGTGCTTACATATATATCTTTGCTTAGTTTGCTAAATAAATAAATAAATAAAATTTGCTATGAACCCTTGTGATAAGCTCTCATATGGAAATGATGAATAGTTGCTCTGCCATGACTAGTTCTCAATATTGAAATCTCTCTCAAGTTTAGGCATGACTGTTATGAATTAAGATTTGCTCTAAACCTGAACTTGTGGGAAGAGTACTTGATCTAATGTCTAAGTCGTTAACGGATATGATATGGGAAGGTTGAGCTGTTGTTTATCTGTTCCTAGAGATGCTAGAATTTTGGAGAATTTTATCTTTGAAAATCTTTAAAATATCACATGATGAGTTCCTGTATGATGAGAGTTTAAAATCCTACCACAGCCATATATACATGCTTATTAGACTATGAACCATTCATTTACTTTTTACTGCTTATGAGCATTGAGTGTGGTCAAGCTATGTAGACCCTTAGGAGCTTGTCATGTGGTTAAATCAAGATTCACTTGCACGTTCACTCACACATGCTGCTTCTACTCCGGAAGTACGCATCAACATACATCCACTCATTTCCATATCCAGATTCACCCAAAAATATTCTACTCCTAATCCGGGAGAGAATAGCCAAAAACATTCTCCTCTTTCTACTTTCCCCTGTGAAATAAATGCTCGAGATATTTTGGTTACTACCACTTGCTACATTATTCCAGGAGGGTGAGTGCTCTGAAAAAAAAAGATACGAGGAAATAAAAAGAGGCAAGTGCCCGAAACCTTGAAAGAAAAGAAAAAGTGAGACGAGAGGTAAAAATAGACAAGTGTCCGACAGTAGAATTATGGGTACAAGATACCCACCTGAGAGAAAAAAAAATATATATATATAGAGCATCTCATTCTCCTCAAAAAGTTTCAAAAGAGCAAGAAAGGTATGTATCCCTCAAAAGAGCACAAGTAGAATTAGACTTTCGCCATTGTTATCACCATACACCATTCATTCGCCACACATGCACATCTTGATTTGACTTATTGACTTGTTCTTCTGGATCCATGGTTTGACTATGCAATAAATGTCTTGTAAGTATGTATTAGTTGTCTCCCACCTATGAGCTCCAGATATCAATACCTTATTAGAGTAGGATGAGAGAGAAGGCAATATCACTATGGCTCATACCACAAATACTACATACTTTGAGAGAAGGCATATATCATTACTACCTTGGTAAGGATCCAAAAATACCACAAAAGAGAGACTAGAGAGAGTCATACAAGGAATCTCTGAGTTTTATTTGAAAATCTGCAAAAAACTCCAGAGCTATAGTTAATCGAAGAACAAGAGACATGGCGCTTGACTAGATAGTTCTATCTTTTAACTGCTCAAGACACAAGTGACGGTTGCAAGCCCCATGGTGGAAGGAAAAATGAGTAAGTTTAAATCTTAACAGTTTACCCTAACCCAGAGATGAGATCTTGTTTGAACGCATGTGTATCTTTAAGGCATGAAACCACTGCAGAAACTCTTGAGTTTATCTTTGCTCAGGGACGAGCAAAGGTTAAGCTTGGGGGAGCTTGTTGACGGTCCTTAATGCTCACATTTAACCATCAACTAATCATGGAAAAGGACTTATATGCAACCAACACCCAGACTTAGGGTTTTATCTGACAGAATTCCACGAGTTTTGGTGTTTGTCTATTTCTGCAGGGGGTTATCAGGAAATACGGAGGAAAGGCCCACACGCCGGGTTTACATAGAGATATTAACGTGTCGCGCAATTTTCTATCATCTAGAAGACTCCAGAAGCCACGGGAACGAACGGGAAGCCGAGAGGGCTCAGGGACAGGGCACCCACCCTACTCCCTTGGGCGCCCACCCAGCTACAGTGTCCAATCCAGACCCATTTCGCGGATCACGCTCCACCGACCTAATGGATCAAGGAAAACCGTGCGATTAATGTCGGTTTGATCCGACGGCTCAGATTCATCGGAAAAGACTATATAAGCAAGGCCCCCTGGCCCCTGGAGATCATACCTCTTCTACATAATCAAAGCTAGGGTTTCAATTCTTCATCCAAGTAGAGAGGATCCCTCTAGTTCATCTAGTTCTAGTTCTAGTTCTAGTTAGTTCTAGTTGTAATCTAGAAAATAGAGAGAGAGAGAAGAGGAGAGGAGAGCGGAGGAGGAGCCGGATCTGTCGGATCTTCCTCAACATTATACTTTTGCTGCAACTGGTTCGTTCTTCATCGTTCTCCAAGTTCTTCAATTCAAAATTCCTGAGTTCTTTAATTACTTTTATTTACATTCAAGTTATTTATTGGATTCCCGCTTGCATCAAGTGCTCTAGTCTTTATAACGCTAGAGTAGTGATTAATAGATTAGACGTGGTGTTTAGTCTTGCAATTACCTAGAATTGCACCCAATCCTGCGGATTGTTGTGGTAGCCCTAGGGTAGTGACAGCCCTAACGGTCGACGTATTCCACCTCGTTCGGATCGGTGTTTGTAGGACCGTAGTCAGACCTTCCTAGCCCCCTTCTCATCTCTTTCTGTGGTTAGTGTTCTGATGTCCCGAAATAAATAATCTTTGAAGTAATTCTTGATTCTTAGATCAACTAGAGAACTCTCAGGAAACTTCCTCTCTTCCCACCAAAAATAATTATATAGTTATCCTTGGGTGATCTTGAATCTTAATTAGTACACTCACGTTTCCTGTGGAAAATCAATACTCTGGAATACTCCCGGGTGAAAGCTACATCGGTATCCGTGCGCTTGCGGATTTTTTCTGTTTGCGTTTAAAATACCCAACACACACCACTTAACAATAGTACATATTGCATTTTATATAAGTAAAGAAAGGATTAATAGTGAGCAAGTCATCAACATTTAATTATTCATATTTTTATAATACTTTGAAGATTCTGTTTGTTTATAACTATAAGGTTTAACCATTTTTGTTATAGTTTGATAAACAAGAGGTGTCTAACTTAAAAATGGAACCTTTACTTACTCTTAATTTGCTAGTTAAATGAAGTGTTAGTTATCTAAGCTTGTTACGCCTTGCCATCTAAACATGATAAGAGTTATGTGATCCTTAGCTAAATGCCTTGCTTTCTAGTACTTATGTTATATTGATATACTCCTGTTTTTGTCTTGTTTGACTTTGATAAAATGATGTTTGATGCTGACTTGGTGAACCTGGTTGACATGTTAATCAAGTGATCCACTTACTTTATGAAGCATAACCTTAGTTGTGCTGTGAAGGAAAGTTGTACTAATCTTTCTTAATCTTGCTTACTTTTTGTAATGCACTTGTATCCTTCATCATGCATCATAGCATACATTTCATCATATTAAGCAACACATCATTCTTTATGTGTAGTGCATATGAGAGTGAGAAGACTCGTGTTGATCAAGTCTCAGAGTAGGTCCATCCACCAAACGTGTTGGTGCCCTCTAGACCACTCCCAAGAAGACTAACCTTCTCTATAACAAAGGCAAGCTCAAGATGCATTAACCCTTCCTTGAATGTTTTAAATCTTTTATCACTTATGAATAAAAAATGTTGCATTACATAATCAGGAATTGAGTGTTAACCAACTTGTTGCATTTCCAACCTTGATATTTGTTGTCTTATCCTTGGTACTTGTATTATTTGAAATTGCATAGTAATGCTTAGCTCTGCTTAGTGGGTAGGATTTCAAATAAAAAAAGTTTGAAGGGATGTTGTGGAATAACTTTGATAGCTAATAATGTTTTAATTTGAGACTGGTCGGTAGACTTGCCTTAGGAAAGGAGTCCCAAAGTAGTGTCTCTCATTGTGTCTGTTGACGGTCCTTAAGTATCAAATTTAATTATCAAATAAATAAAGAAAAGGATCCAAATGAAATCAACATCTAGACTTAGGGTTTTATCTGACAGAATTCCACGAGTTTTGGTGTTTGTCTATTTCTGCAGGGGGTTATCAGGAAATACAGAAGAAAGGCCCACACGTCGGGATTACATAGAGATATTAACGTGCCGCGCAATTATCTTACATCTAGAAGACTCCAGAAGCCACGAGACCGAAGCGGAGGCGAAACGGGGCCAGACCCTGGGCGCCCGCCCAGTTGGTCAGGGCGCCCGCCCACCTCCTGAGTCCAATCAGGACTCTGCTTTGTGGGAGATTTCCACCGACCTAAAGGATGAATCTAAACCACACAATCTATGTCGGTTTGATCCAATGGCCCATATTCACTTGAAGGGACTATAAAACCAGACCCCCTGGCCCCTGGAGGAGAGAGCCTCTCAACCCTAATTGATTGTTCTTCAAGGGAGAAGAAGCCTCTGATCAAGATTAGAGCCACCACATCAATTAGATATCTAGATTAGCATAGCTACATAGGATTAGAACTAGAAGGAGTCAATCTTCGATTGGTTTCCGGATCTGTCAAGCGGATTCTTGGTAATTCTCTAATTGTGCTTCTAATTGCTTTCTAATAATCTTTGTTCTTCAATATTATGAATATGACTTTGTTCTACTTCAATATATTGCTTATGACTTTGCTCTACTTGCTTATATTCAAGATTATATTGTTCTTAGTTTATCATAGTTATGTACTTGGCTTAGTTAGATTCGATCTATATACATGCTTAGGATCGTATAGCATTTATCCATCGGATCCATGGGTAAATGATAGATATTGTGTAGGCGTGGTGCTGATACCGTATTTATCTGCGATTGTACCCAATATGCAAGATCGTGGGGTAGTTCGTGATAGTGACAGCTTCATTGATTCTTATATAGTCCCCCTCTCGTGTATTGGGCTGGCAGAGCAATATTATTACAGGGGAGTGATTGCTATGTTTCTCATTTATCTTGCTAATATCACTATGCATGGGCGTAGTCTTGTCTCACAATGATTGCTAAGTATGCTTGCACTAATTATGATAATGCTAGACTATATAGTTGAGAATAACTTAGGGAATATTCTTGTAGTTCGTTCTAATACCATGCTAATGACTTTCTAGAGTATCTAATTGAGGTGCTTATCATATTTATTATGTGGCTAGATCAGATTAATTATCCTTGTCACTATTATTATTTCATATATCTTTTATGTGACACTTATCCCTGTATGATGAGTTAGATATAATGTTCTCAATTATACATGCAATGATAGATGCTCAATCTCATATTCTATTCTGTAATCAATATTGATGATTGCTAATCCCTTCCCAGTGGTAAAAATATAAATAACGATACCTGGAATACTTCCCGGTTAAAATGCTGCATCGGTATTAATCTGTGCGCTTGCAGATCCCATTCATTATTTATTTAGAAGAGCAATTGCATATTTTAATACCGCGTCTCTTATATCATGCTGGGGATGACAACTTGGCTTAAGTGGTGTGAGGGATAGGTTTGGCATTTTTGGCACCGTTACTAGATTTAGAGAACTTAGTCTACTTTTGGTAATGATGTTAAGAATACCCAACAAGCATTTTTTGGCGCCGTTGCCGGGGAAGGTTGATTACTAATCAGGAATAGAATAAAAGATTTTGAGTTATCATTCGCATCACTAATATGATTGAGCTTATCTATTCTCTCATACAGTTTTACCCCGATATTTTCCTATTTCATCTTATGCAGGGGAATGTATGAATAGAAGACATCTTCCAGGAAATTTTGTTGACAATCCCGAAGCATTATTCAAGAAGACGAGAGCCAAGCTAAAGAAATCATCAACACTTCAGCAAGAAGCTTCATCCAATCAAGAAGATCACCGGAACTTGTCTTCAGAGTTTGAAGCCATGGCGATCAAATCAATCCGCGAGTTCTCAGCTCCCACTACGGACAACATCCGCACTGGACCTGCTGCAGAGATCGATGGCAACTTTGAGCTCAAGCCTGGACTTATCAACATGGTGCAATCCAACCAGTTCTATGGGAAGGCACACGAAGATGCTAGTGCTCATTTACAACATTTCCTGGAGATTTGCAACACATTCACCATATCAGGAGTTTCCAAAGATGCTATACTACTTCGCCTCTTCCCATTCTCACTGTTAGGAAGAGCGAAGCAGTGGTTCTACGCTACAAAGGAGAAGAATAGTACGTGGGCACTCTGCTCAACAAATTTTCTGGCAAAGTTCTTTCCCATGGGCAAGACCAATTGATGAGGACATCACTCCTTCGGATGCACACGATGATCCTACGCTGGATTTTCAAGGTCCAATCACAAGAGCTCGCGCGCGACAACTAAATTTACAGGTGAGCTCGTTCCTAAGCAAGTCTTTATATGATTTTGAGAATAGATTTCTACCTAATGATTATATTGTGCTTAGGAATCATGGAGAGGACCAGGGGATGCATAAGGGAGGGCTTGGAGGCGTGGAGGACCAGCAAGGGCGCCCAAGTCAAGGTGGAGGCCCAAACCAAGTCGACTTCGAGCCTGTTTCGGAGTCCATGACCAGCGAGGAGTAAAACGGACGCCCAGGACGCATCCGGACTCCGTTTTCGACGATCCACCCATGGTTGGAAAGATAATTTCATAAGAAAACCAATGGCAGTGGTTTGAGGTCCAAATTCCTTCTGAGTCATCGGGAAACGTCAAAACAAGTCAGCGTCCAGAATCTGTTCCAGTGCTGCGTCACCGTTTTTGGTCCGTTGGGCCGTGTATCGTCGTTGAGCCCATTAGGGGGGCGCGTCCAGGGGTGGCGACGACCCTTAGACCTCTATAACCAGCCGCCGCCACTCTCGTTAGGTTTTGGGTTTTGCTTAGATTATTCTGTCAAGAACAGTTTCGCCGCCGCGTCGGTTTGTGAGACCCCAACTCGTGAGATTAATCATTCATCTGCAATTTGGTTGCATTCTTTCTTGTTCTTGCTTGTGTTCTTCGATTTGCAGGCAAAGGACTCAGCCTTCTTGGCGAGGTCGACCGTGCATCGACGGTCGATAACCAGAGGAGACGTGGTGCTGCGATTGCGGGGTTTCAGGACCGAATTGTTCGGAAGCCGGATCGAATTGTGTCGCGACTCCACCAAATCGAGAGTTATCAGAACCTTTCGGAAGATCAGGAACCCTAGTTCACATCAAGTGGTATCAGAGCCTCAGGTTTACCGTCAGGTTCGCCCTTATCCTAGTTTAGTTGTGTTTCACTTTGTCCTAAAAATCCAAAAAAATTGCCCTACAAAAATACTTGTGTCATCTTTGTTTTCCCCAAGTCCTATCACCCGTTGTGGCCGTGCAATAATTTTATTTCAGTTTGCTTTATTGAATGGTCGTCCCTCGTTATGTCATTGTGTTCGTTGGTTTAGATAAGTCTAGGTCTGGTTTGTTGACGTCCATCAGTTTGATCACACCTTTATTTTTATTTTTATTTTTTTCTATCAGCAAATCGTGCTCTGGTTGCATGGCCCTAGAGTTGTGCGTGGACACAAGCTTTTGTGCTGAATACATGAACGACTGCCTAGTGGAGCTCACTGATCGTTTCCATCGGTGCTCCTGCTAGATTTTAGGAAACAAAATTTTAGCCGAGTCCAGATTTCCTTGAAACAAAATATATTAAAACAATTGATTTTGGCTAGTCGCACAAAGCTTCAGATTTCTATTGTGGAAGCACGCAGAGAAGGAAAGATTCTGTTCATCTAAAAGGCAGTAAAATATCTCCTTGACGGCTGTAGGTTTGGGCTCCGTTTCTTTTGCCGTGGGTTACAAATCAGTTAGTTGCGTATCTGGTACTTTGTACATTGCGGCATATTCTGTAAAAAGAAAAAGAAAGAGCCACACACAAAAAAAAGTAAAAGGCAACGAGCTGAAAAAAAAAAGAAAAAAGAGAGAGAGTAAAAGCCGCAGCAAAAAAAAAGTGAAAAGAATTTCAGAAGTGCTTGCATCCTTTGAGTCTCCACGCCGAGTTGTATTGTTGCTTGCTTGAACTAGGTCCTGGATAAGTTTAGGCCGGCGACATAGACTAGCTTGGGACTACTTTTCAATCTTGCAATTTCTGAATTAAATTATTGCTAGTCCTTGCGACTATATTTTAAGCCTTCCTAGAGCTCCACATATTGCTTCTGGACAACACAAGTTTTGACCCCGTAATCTCAGCGCTACGTCTTCCAGGTATCCGTGCCTTGCTGGTAAGAACCGGTCGGAACTTGTTAAGGTGTTCCATTTGCTGTGATTTTTGAGGCACCACTCCACCTGAGTAGTAGGATTATTAGGGATAATTTTCACTGCTTGTTGCTTGTGTTTTGTGTCTACAATGGCAGGTGACGACGGAGAAGAAAATTCACCCAAAGAGTTTTCAGAGTGTGTCAGCCAAGAGCAACTACAATCGGTTTTAACCAATGCTCAGAAAGATATGAACGAGACAGTAACAAAGGCTATAACTGCAGCACTCATTGACCTCAAGATCGGCAACACCCTTGAGAGATTGGACAAACGACTGTCCGCTCTAACTGATAGGGTAACTGCCTTAGAAGCCAGGCCACCACCCGAAGAAGATATTGATGGCAGCGACGCTGGTGATGAGGTATATGATGCCGATGGCAAGATTGATCGAGCAGCGACAATGCGAAACAGATTACGTCATCGTCTTCACACAAACACCGCAGGTATGGGTGGCGCTCAACATTTCAACCGCCATCGAGGTAATCGTACTCATGCTCCCGATGATCCTTATGCTAAGGTTAAATTTACAATACCTTCCTTTTCGGGACATTATGATGCTGAGGAATACCTTGATTGGGAGATGACAGTAGAGCAAAAATTTAGTGCCCACCTTGTGCCTGAGCAACATCACATTAGACAAGCCACTAGTGAATTTAAAGATTTTGCTATCATTTGGTGGACTGGTTTAATTGCAGATAATTGCCAACCTAGAACTTGGGAAGAACTTAAGGTTGCTATGCGTGATAGATTTGTGCCTCCATCATATCATAGAGACCTACGTAAGAGACTGATGCGTTTAGAACAGGGAGATAAATCCGTGCAGAATTACTATGGTGAGCTCCAAAAAGGTTTGATGCGTTGTGGCATAGTAGAGGGACCCGAGGATTCGATTGTTCGTTTTTATGCAGGTTTGAGGGAGGAAATTCAGGACATAGTTGATTATAAGGAATTTAACACTATCAACCAGTTGTTTCAGTTTGCTATGCTTGCAGAGAAGGAGTTGCAGGGGCGTGAAAAGTAGGGCAAGAGCAAGGGTGGTACCTCATACACACCGCGCATGGGGCCATCTTCCGGGCTTCCCAAGGCATCCTCTTTTCGGGCGCCTCTACCAGCAAGCAAGCGGACGCCTTCTTCCCAACCTTCCGGGTCAGGTAAAAATTCTGTGCAGGAACCTTCGAAGAGTGCATCCTCCATTGCCTCAACGGGACGCACTTCTGGCGTTCAGTGCCACCGCTGCCATGGATATGGACATGTGCAAAAAGACTGCCCAAGCAAGCGGGCATACATTGCTACAGAAGATGGGTACATCAGTACCTCTGACGTTGAAGATGATGAAGAAGAAGAACCTATTCAGGGAGACGGCGAGGTCTTTGGTAGCGGGGACACTTCAGCCTACATGAGCGTCATTGTGCAGCGAGTGCTCAGCGCACAAGTACAACAACCTGAGAAGCTACAACGCCACAATTTGTTCCAAATTTTCTTTGTCATCAACAACCGGCGAGCACGTGTCATCATTGATGGGGGTAGCTGCAATAATTTGGTGAGTTCAGATTTGATCAAGAGGCTTGGTTTGACCACGCGCCCACACCCCCATCCGTACCATATTCAGTGGTTGAATGATTCTGGTAAGGCTAAGGTAACAAAAACATGCAGAGTTTCTTTTTCCATTGGTACCTATGTTGATTCTGTTGATTGTGATGTAGTACCTATGGAAGCTTGTTCACTTTTATTGGGTCGTCCTTGGGAATTTGATAATGATGCTATACACCATGGTAGAAGTAACACATACACTTTTGTTCATAAAGGAAAGAAAATTACTTTGGTACCAATGACCCCTGCTGAAATTGTACAGGCTGATAAAGAACGAGCTGCTAGTTTGCATGATGTTAAATCTGAAAATCAGCAGGTTGCTAATTCTGTTTACCCACCTAAAAATGATAAGTCGACACCTAATTCTAAGGCCGAGGGAATTAAATTGAAGGGTGCAGTTATGCTTGCAATAAAAAGTGACCTTGCTGAAATTTCTGATTATGATATTTGCTATAGTTTGGCTTGCAAACGAGTCTTGTTTTCGCTTGATGATAATGTTGGCTCAATACCTCCTGTTGTCACTAACCTTTTGCAGGAGTATGAGGATGTTTTTCCAGCTGAGATACCCCCGGGGCTGCCACCTATGAGAGGAATAGAGCATCAAATTGATTTGATCTCGGGAGCAACATTGCCAAACCGAGCTGCTTATCGAACCAACCCCGAGGAGACTAAGGAAATTCAGCGACAAGTCCAAGACCTTTTGGACCGTGGGTATGTACGAGAAAGCCTTAGTCCTTGTGCCGTTCCTATGATTTTGGTTCCTAAGAAAGATGGTTCATGGCGTATGTGTGTTGATTGTAGAGCCATTAATAATATTACTATTCGATATCGTCATCCTATTCCTAGGCTTGATGACATGCTTGATGAGTTATGTGGCTCTGTCATTTTCACAAAGGTTGACTTGCGTAGTGGCTACCACCAAATTAGAATGAAACTTGGCGATGAATGGAAAACAGCTTTCAAAACTAAATTTGGATTATATGAGTGGTTAGTAATGCCTTTTGGTTTAACTAATGCACCTAGTACCTTCATGAGATTGATGAATGAAGTTTTAAGAGCTTTTATTGGGCGATTTGTGGTGGTTTACTTTGATGATATATTGATTTATAGCAAGTCTTTGGATGAACATATGGATCACTTACGTGCTGTTTTTAATGCTTTACGTGATGCACATTTATTTGGTAACCTTGAGAAGTGCATCTTTTGCACGGATCGAGTCTCTTTTCTCGGCTATGTTGTTACTCCACATGGAATTCAAGTGGATGAGCTAAAAATTGAAGCCATAAAGAGCTGGCCGGTTCCCCAAACAATCACACAGGTACGAAGCTTTCTTGGTCTTGCAGGTTTCTATCGTCGCTTCGTCAAGGATTTTAGCGCCATTGCTGCCCCCTTGCACGAGTTGACAAAGAAAGGTGTGGTGTTCAAATGGGGTAAGGCACAAGAGGAGTCCTTTGACACTTTGAAGGACAAGCTTACACACGCGCCATTGCTACAACTTCCAAACTTTGGTAAGACTTTTGAGCTAGAATGTGATGCTAGTGGCGTTGGCATTGGAGGTGTGTTGATGCAAGAAGGTAAGCCCGTTGCATACTTTAGCGAAAAATTGCATGGCCCTGTTCTTAATTACTCAACGTATGATAAGGAATTGTATGCACTTGTATGTTCTTTAGAGACGTGGCGTCATTATTTGTGGCCTAAGGAATTTGTTATACATTCAGATCATGAATCGCTTAAGTATCTTCGATCTCAAAATAATCTAAATCGTAGACATGCTAAGTGGGTTGAATTTATTGAATCTTTTCCTTATATTATCAAACATAAGAAAGGAAAGGATAATATAATTGCTGATGCTTTGTCTCGACGATATGCTTTACTGTCCCAACTTGATTGTAGAATTTTTGGGCTTGAATCAATAAAAGAACAATATGTGTTTGATCCTGATTTTAAAGATGTGTTGCTGAATTGTAAAGAGGGTCGTACATGGAACAAGTTTGTGATCAATGATGGATTTGTGTTTAGAGCTAACCGTCTGTGCATTCCAGTCGGTTCCGTTCGTCTGTTGTTGTTGCAGGAAGCGCACGGAGGAGGACTGATGGGCCATTTTGGTGCTAAGAAGACGGCGGATATTTTGGCCACACACTTCTTTTGGCCACAGATGAGGAGAGACGTTGAGCGGTTCGTGGCACGCTGCACCACATGTCAAAAAGCTAAGTCTCGCCTAAATCCACATGGTTTGTATATGCCTCTTCCTGTTCCTTCTATTCCTTGGGCAGATATTTCGATGGACTTTGTTTTGGGATTGCCTAGGACTAAGAGGGGGAGGGATAGCATTTTTGTTGTTGTGGATCGATTCTCTAAGATGGCACATTTTATACCATGTCATAAAAGTGATGATGCCATTTATATTGCTGACCTTTTTTTCAAAGAGATTGTTCGCTTGCATGGTATGCCTTCTACTATTGTTTCAGATCGCGATGCTAAATTCTTGAGTCACTTTTGGCGTACTCTATGGAACAAGTTGGGTACAAAACTGTTGTTTTCAACAACTTGTCACCCACAAACCGATGGACAAACGGAGGTAGTGAACCGTACTTTGGGCACCATGTTGAGAGCTGTTTTGAAGAAAAATTTGAAGATGTGGGAAGAATGTTTGCCTCATGTGGAGTTTGCTTACAATCGGGCAACACATTCTACCACGAAGGTAAGTCCTTTTCAGGTAGTGTATGGTTTTAACCCCTGTGCTCCCATTGATCTTTTGCCTTTACCTACCAATGAAAGAACACATAGTGATGCTAGTGCACGTGCTGAATTTATTCGTAAGTTGCATGCAACCACTAAAGAAAATATTGAAAAGATGAATGAAAAGTATAGAATTGCTGGTAGTGAAGGTAGAAAAGAGGTTAAACTTGAACCAGGTGATTTAGTATGGTTACATTTGAGAAAAGATAGGTTTCCAGAGCTGCGTAAGTCAAAATTAATGCCAAGAGCTGCTGGTCCTTATAAAATTATTGAGAAAATAAATGACAATGCATACAAACTTGAGTTGCCACCCGAGTTCGGGGTTAGTCCTTCTTTCAACATTTCAGATTTGAAGCCATATTTGGGAAAAGAAGATGACCTTGAGTCGAGGACGACTCCAATTCAAGAGGGGGAGGATGATGAGGACATCACTCCTTCGGATGCACACGATGATCCTACGCTGGATTTTCAAGGTCCAATCACAAGAGCTCGCACGCGACAACTAAATTTACAGGTGAGCTCGTTCCTAAGCAAGTATTTATATGATTTTGAGAATAGATTGCTACCTAATGATTATATTGTGCTTAGGAATCATGGAGAGGACCAGAGGATGCATAAGGGAGGGCTTGGAGGCGTGGAGGACCAGCAAGGGCGCCCAAGTCAAGGTGGAGGCCCAAACCAAGTCGACTTCGAGCCTGTTTCGGAGTCCAGGACCAGCGAGGAGTAAAACGGACGCCCAGGACGCATCCGGACTCCGTTTTCAACGATCCACCCATGGTTGAAAAGATAATTTCATAAGGAAACCAATGGCATTGGTTTGAGGTCCAAATTCCTTCTGAGTCATCAGGAACGTCAAAACAAGTCAGCATCCAGAATCTGTTCCAGTGCTGCGTCACCATTTTTGGTCTGTTGGGCCGTGTATCGTCGTTGAGCCCATTAGGGGGGCGCGTCCAGGGGTGTCGACGACCCTTAGACCTCTATAACCAGCCGCCGCCACTCTCGTTAGGTTTTGGGTTTTGCTTAGATTATTCTGTCAAGAACAGTTTCGCCGCCGCGTCGGTTTGTGAGACCCCAACTCGTGAGATTAATCATTCATCTGCAATTTGGTTGCATTCTTTCTTGTTCTTGCTTGTGTTCTTCGATTTGCAGGCAAAGGACTCAGCCTTCTTGGCGAGGTCGACCGTGCATCGACGGTCGATAACCAGAGGAGACGTGGTGCTGCGATTGCGGGGTTTCAGGACCGAATTGTTCGGAAGCCGGATCGAATTGTGTCGCGACTCCACCAAATCGAGAGTTATCAGAACCTTTCGGAAGATCAGGAACCCTAGTTCACATCACCAATGCTCTCCGTGGGAAGATTACAAGTTTTCAGCAACAAAATGATGAATCTGTTCCAGAAGCATGGGAGCGCTTTCAAGACTACATCCTAGAATGTCCCCATCATGGAATGGAGAGTTGGCTATTAATGCAGACATTTTATCATGGGCTCGGCAACAGTGCCCGAGAGACCATGGATGCTGCAGCTGGAGGAGCATTCTTATCACTTACAATACCACAAGCCACAGCTCTTGTGGAGAAGATGGCGTCCAACCAAAGCTGGAATGAAGAGAGGACCCAGACATGCAAGAGATGTGGAGGTATGCATCAGCTAAAAGAGGTAGACATGCTGTCTGCAAAGCTAGACCTGCTCATGAAGAAGCTCGATGATAGAGCTGGAGACAAGAAAGAAGTTATGCACATCTACGACTCTCACATGACTTGTGAGGAGTGTGGAGACACTAGACACTCAGGCAACCACTGCCCTGAGATGCTTGAGGATGTGAACTACATCAACAACAACAACAACAACTACAACCGTCCTCAACAAAATCAAGGTTGGAATCAACAGAGGCCTAACTACTCAGGTAATTATCAAGGTAATAATTCTTACAACAATAATGCTAATAATTTTCCACCTTTGAGAGAGTTAGTGTCTAATCAAGGAAAGCTAATGGATAATCTATCTAAGAAATTGGCATCTAATGATAAAATGCTAGAAAATATAAATAATAGAATGGATAATTTCTCTACTGCCATCAAGAATCAAATTAGCTTTAATAAAATGATTGAATCTCAGTTAAATCAAATAGCTGATGCTGTTCCTGCTACTAACCCCGGTATACCATCACAACCGGAAGGATTAGAATCTGCAAATCTTGTAGACACATTTGATGCAGGTAATTGGAGTAACCCCGTCACTGAATTCTCTACTGACCTTCTGCCGGTCAAGAGAGGCGATCCAGGACGCCCCGTCATCCCGATCTCTATCGGCATGGTGGACGTTCCAGAAGCACTCTGCGACTTTGGCTCCAGCGTCAACATTATACCCAGGGTACTCTATGAAAAATTCTTTACATATCCTTTATTAGAAACAACCATGTGTTTGCAGTTTGCAGATCAGACGATAACTTTTCCAAAAGGAATAGTGAAGAACCTTTGTGTCTGAGTTGGTACCTTATATGCCCCAGCAGACTTCGTAGTGGTAGAGACCGGAAATGATGAGAGAGCACCCATCATCTTAGGGAGGCCATTCTTGAACACCACGGGAGCTATCGTCTACGCTAGTGCTGCTAAGATCAGTTTCTACGTCAAAGGGAAGAAGGAGAAATTTTTCTTCAAGAACAAGACTACACAAATTCCAGATCAATCCAGACGTGAATCAAGGAAGAGGACCAACAGGAGGAACAGGAACAAGCAAGTGTGGACCGAGTCAGCTAAGATGGTCACTGTAGTTCATGGAGGCCAAGATCACCAACTTAAGTCACCGCTTTTGACCAAGAAGGACGACCCAGGAATGCCAAGCAAATACTGCTCCATCAATGGATACAACTTCTACAAGGCAACTTGTGACACCGGATCGGGCGTCAACATAATGGCCGCAGTCACCTATCGGCTCTTGTTCGGAACCATGCCACTAAGACCAACATACATTCAACTCCAGATGGCAGATCAGATATTTCGAGAAGTTAAAGGAATAGTAGCTGATGTCCCAGTCAAAATAGACGATCACTTTGTCTACACAGACTTTCAAGTTATTGACATGGGAGAAGACGAGTACGATCCACCCATCATCCTTGGAAGACCGTTTCTCAGCACCGTTAAAGCAATTATCTACATTGGAACCGGAGAAGTCCATATGCACTTCCCCTCAGAGAAGGTACGCCATTATTTTACTGACCCTAACTATATCATTGAAGAATCTAAGCAGGTAAGGAAAAGACGCAACCGCAACCAGAGGAGGCAAATCATCAAGGACGGATGGGCAGACTACGAAGGAGAAGTTGTAAGGTCAGAAGACGTAGAGTTTAAACAGAATTATCCAGAGGAGACTGAAGCACCAAGTCAGGTGTGGAAAATGAAGATAACTATACACGAAGAGGAGGCGCTGCCGGAAGTACCGACTACGCCACCCAACGAACCTTAGGACGATTGAAAAAATGGAGAGTCCCGTTCGGAGGACTTAAAAACACCGAACGTCTTGCCAAGAGGTAAACTTGGTAGTTATCCTTTCCCTTTCAATTATTTCAACTAGTTTACTTAGTTAATCATATTCATACTATCTTAAAAATAAAAGAAAATAAAAATACGAAAAACAGTAAGCCCCATGTGAGTATACGAGTGGCATAAAACCCATAAGTACATTCACTCTGATGGCATAAAAATAAAATAAATATTTTTTTCTGCTTTATAAAATGGAAAATATAAAAACAGGGAGTAATAATTATTAAGGAGTCTCAAGATGATAAAGGCTAGATATTTATGCTAACACTTAATCAGTTCCACAAGCTTTGTTGTCTATTTGAGCTCCGCAGAATTTAAGAATCAAGAAGACTAGCAGACGGAGGACATTCTAATCGCTGTCAGAATGCTGCTGACTTTCAAATACACCTCTGCCACCTGCTAGCTACATCAAGAGAAATTACGTCAAAATTCAGCTTGGGGGAGAGCACCCCCATTTATCTCGATAAGCATTTCTATCTATCTTTATACTTATATTATATTAGAATATTAAATATACATAACTATGAAAAAACCAAATAAAGATTTTATGCTTATTTATATATCTTTTGCTTAGTGTGTTTAATAAATAAATAAAGTGGCTATGCTAATCTGTACCTAAATAAAACTTAAGCATGGAAATGATGAATAGTTGCTCTGCCTAATTTGCACATTTTAAGTTCTCTCTCAAGTTTAGATATAACTGTTATAATTTAAAGCTTGCTCTAGACCTAAACTTGTAGGATGAAAACTTGATCTGAAGTCTAAGTTGTTAACGGATACGATATGGGAAGGTTGAGCTGCTGTTTATCTGTTCCTAGAGATGCTAGAATTCTGGAGAATTTTATCTTTGAAAATCTTTAAAATGTTGCATGATGAGTTTCTGTATGATGAGAGTTTAAATTCCTACCACAGCCATATATACATGCTTGCTAGACTTTGAGCCACACATTTACTATTTACTGCTTATGAGCATTGAGTGTGGTCAAGCTGTGTAGACCCTTAGGAGCTTGTCATGTGGTTAAATCAAGATTCACTTGCACGTTCACTCATATATGCTACTTCTACTCCGGAAGTACCATCCACATATATCCACCCATTCCATCTCCAGAATCACCCAAAAATATTCTACTCCTAATCCGGGAGAGAATAGCCAAAATATTTCTGTTTTCCCTTGTGAAATAAATGCTCAAGTTATCTTGTTACTACCACTTGCTATATTATCTCAAGAGATGAATGTTCTAAAAAAAAGAGAAATACGAGGAAATAAAAAGGAGCAAGTGCTCGGAACCTCGAAAGAAAAGAGAGAGTGAGACGAGAGGTAAAAATGGACAAGTGTCCGATAGTAGAATTAGGGGTACAAGATACCCACCGGAGAGAAAAGAAAAAGAAGAGCATCTCATTCTCCTCATAAAGTTTCAAAAAAAAAAGCAAGAAAGGTATGTATCCCCTCAAAAGAGGAAAGTAGAATTAGACTTCCACCACCATTGTTTTCACCATTGTTATCACCATCATCACCATACATCATTTATTCGCCACACATGCACATCTTGATTAAACTCATTGGCTTGTTTCTTTGGATCCATGGTTTGACTATGCAATACATGTCTTGTAAGTATGTATACTTTATCTCCCACCTATGAGCTCCAGATATTAAAGCCTTATTAGAGTAGGGTGAGAGAGAAGGCAAAGTCACTATGCTTTATACCACAAATACCACATATATTGAGAGAAGGCATATACCATCACTGCCTTGGTAAGGATCCAGAAATACCACAAAAGAGAGATCTGAGAGAATCATACAAGGAATTCTGAGTTTTATTTGAAAATCTGCAAAAACTTCAGAGCTATAGCTGATCAAGAATAAGAGACATAGCACTTGACTAGACTGTTCTATCTTTTAACCACTCAAGATAGAAGTGACGGTTACAAGTCACATGGTGAAGGTAAAGTAAGTAAGTTTTAAGTCTTGACAGTTTACTCTAACTCAAAGATGAGATCTTATTTAAAAGCATGTGTACCGTCAAATTTTGAAAAAAAAATATTGCAACAACTTATGATCCATAGCTGAGTCTATCCTTGCTCAGGGACGAGCAAGAGGTAAGCTTGGGGGAGTTTGTTGACGGTCCTTAAGTATCAAATTTAATTATCAAATAAATAAAGAAAAGGATCCAAATGAAATCAACATCTAGACTTAGGGTTTTATCTGACAGAATTCCACGAGTTTTGGTGTTTGTCTATTTCTGCAGGGGGTTATCAGGAAATACAGAAGAAAGGCCCACACATCAGGATTACATAGAGATATTAATGTGCCGCGCAATTATCTTACATCTAGAAGACTCCAGAAGCCACGAAACCGAAGCGGAGGCGAAACGGGGCCAGACCCTGGGCGCCCGCCCAGTTGGTCAGGGCGCCCGCCCACCTCCTGAGTCCAATCAGGACTCTGCTTTGCGGGAGATTTCCACCGACCTAAAGGATGAATCTAAACCATACAATCTATGTCGGTTTGATCCAACGGCCCATATTCACTTGAAGGGACTATAAAACCAGACCCCCTGGCCCCTGGAGGAGAGAGCCTCTCAACCCTAATTCATTGTTCTTCAAGGGAGAAGAAGCCTCTGATCAAGATTAGAGCCACCACATCAATTAGATATCTAGATTAGCATAGCTACATAGGATTAGAACTAGAAGGAGTCAATCTTCGATTGGTTTTCGGATCTGTCAAGAGGATTCTTGGTAATTCTCTAATTGTGCTTCTAATTGCTTTCTAATTATCTTTGTTCATCAATATTATGAATATGACTTTGTTCTACTTCAATATATTGCTTATGACTTTGCTCTACTTGCTTATATTCAAGATTATATTGTTCTTAGTTTATCATAGTTATGTACTTGGCTTAGTTAGATTCGATCTATATACATGCTTAGGATCGTATAGCGTTTATCCATCGGATCCATGGGTAAATAATAGATATTGTGTAGGCGTGGTGCTTATACCGTATTTATCTGCGATTGTACCCAATATGCCAGATCGTGGGGTGGTTCGTGATAGTGACAGCTTCATTGATTCTTATATAGTCCCCCTCTCGTGTATTGGGCTGGCAGAGCAACATTATTACAGGGGAGTGATTGCTATGTTTCTCATATTCCTTGCTAATATCACTATGCATGGGCGTAGTCTTGTCTCGCGATGATTGCTAAGTATGCTTGCACTAACTATGATAATGCTAGACTATATAGTTGAGAATAACTTAGGGAATATTCTTGTAGTTCGTTCTAATACCATGCTAATGACTTTCTAGAGTATCTAATTGAGGTGCTTATCATATTTATTATGTGGCTAGATCAGATTAATTATCCTTGTCACTATTATTATTTCATATATCTTTTATGTGACACTTATCCCTGTATGATGAGTTAGATATAATGTTCTCAATTATACATGCAATGATAGATGCTCAATCTCATATTCTATTCTGTAATCAATATTGATGATTGCTAATCCCTTCCCAGTGGTAAAAATATAAATAACGATACCTGGAATACTTTCCGGTTAAAATGCTGCATCGGTATTAATCTGTGCGCTTGCAGATCCCATTCATTATTTATTTAGAAGAGCAATTGCATATTTCAATACCACGTCTCTTATATCATGCTGGGGATGACAACTTGGCTTAAGTGGTGTGAGGGATAGGTTTGGCATTTTTGGCACCGTTACTAGATTTAGAGAACTTAGTCTACTTTTGGTAATGATGTTAAGAATACCCAACAGTGTCAATTGAGGACCGTTTGTTGTTGGCCCTTGGATCAAGGACTTTTATAGTACTACCACATGCTCTGGTAAGCCCTATCTTGGTGTTTCCTCAATGAGAACGGCTACTCACGCACTGGGAGTGGAGAGATGGTGAGAGTAGCGTGTACCCTCCCGGCAATGGGCTAGATGGTGGAGTACTATGCTCTTGGGTGTCATTGACCCAATCAAATCTTGGTAGAGCCAAATTTGGGTTGACATATGCAAGATTTAGTTCTACATATGTCGTGTGGTAAGGAACTCTAGCTGGATTGAGAAGCGGTTCGAATCTTCGTTTGGTCCATGATAACAGGAGACTTGGTCCGCGCACCTTCATCGTAGCTAATGAAAAGAACTAAATTAAGAAATGGTAGGGTGAAAGTGTCACATGTAGTCTGGAACCCAAGTCCTAGACTTATAGTGACATGAAACTATGGTCGTCAGAAGTGTATGTACCACTCCCGATAGGTAATAATAGTTCGTGGACCTGTCCGTACAGAGTGACATAGATAAAGTGTCTTTGAACTCGTCCACCTACAAGGGTGGCCTGTTCGAAGCTGAAATCTTTGAAAATAAGGATCCACTATTAGTAAGCTTTTATGCAAAAACAACTTGGCTTCTTGCTAAACCTCTCCTTGTACACCCTAGACCTACATTCCTGAGTTTCTCCTCTTTTCTATCGGGTAAGTCTTGTTGAGTACTCCAGTACTCAAGGTTTGTTAACCCCTATTACAGGTGCTGACTTATGCTGCTAATGGAGGTCATGTCAGTGGGTGCGACATGATTTGTCCATCTCTTCTACCTCATATGTCTCACCTAAGTTGCTTCTGCTACTCTACACACATTTTGGAAACTAAGTTAAGTTTAAGAGTTACTCATGTTTGTAAATTAAAGTATAAATCTTCTGCACTCCAATGTAAGTTATTTTTGTAACAAAGGTTGTAATGTTGTGGTAACTCCATGTTGATCCTATATGAGTTATAAAATGTGGATGATTCGGGGTCCCCTGAGGAGTGAAGATAGTGTATAAATAAAGCCCTATAATCTACTAACATGATGAAGATGCATCACTCTTGCCATTGAGAAGACATATAGGACGAGCATATCACATATCATGCGTAATTTGAAAATATAATGATACTTAAAACTTCCTTCATATGCTTGGAAAGCAATTGTTATTCGTTATAGTTGTTCTATTGCTTGTCTCATCTAGTCATCTTGTACCAGGTTTTGTTAACTGATTGATAACCTTTCACTCCATAAGATCCTAATCCTTGGGAACTTATGGATGTACCTTGATATACATCATTACCTCAAAACTGAAACCTAGGACTAATCCTTGATTCTCTTGTTATGCATGTGACCTGCCTTGATTTCATTTAACTCGACACATGCTACCTCCTTGCTGTCATTTGACGACATGTGTGTTGATTGAATCTCACTATGATTGTGTCATCTTAAGATACCATGACCCATGACAGGTAACAATGTCGAAACCTAGGGTCTCCTATGGCTTGCGACCATAAGGAAATACTATTGGGCGCTCACTATTATCGAAGACTATGATCATGATGCCTTACAGTCCACAATGAAGGTGCTTTCATTCTCTAGGCACTCATTAGGGATTCAAAGTTGTCTTTTTGAGTTCCCTAGACACCTTGTGATTGTGACCAACTTCTGATCTTGGTTACATTCTTGATATTGTGAGACATGGGTTATCGTTGTTGTGCCCTATGGTGCTGCCATGTCCCGTGACCATGGTGCCATGTCAGAACCTAGAGTCTTTTGTGTGTGTGGATCACACAACTTTCTACTAGGCGCGTGCAGGAATCGAGGTTATGGACATGATCCATTATAGCCCCACAACTAAGGTGCCCTCACTCCTTGGACCCTATTATGGGAATCCATGCCCATATCTCTTTGGAATTACCTAAAACCCTTGACTTGGATAACCAACATAGGTTGGTTGAAAGCTATTGTAATTGTACTCTATAGTAGGTACCATGATCACATTATAGTGTCCAACCTTGTAGTCTCCTCTAGAACTGCAGCCATAAGGAAATGCTATAGGGTGCTCGTTAAACATTAGGGTCTCTGGTCATGCTCCACTATGGTCTATAGTTAGTGTGCTTTCATTCTCCTTGAAAGCTCCTTTGGAGATTCATATCTTCTTATGAATTCTCTAAAATTCCTTATGGATTACAACTTTCTGTTGATCTTAGTTGTAATTCTCAGACCAATCTTTATTGTTTTAAGAACTTCTTAGAAGTTAATGTGTTTGACACATTTCCTTTTCCATTATTTAACCCCACGGGTTTTAGGGGGCTGATTGTAACATCCTAGATGTTAAAAATGCTAATTAAAATTTGATCATGGTCACCATCTTGCTTAACCATCAAGCATTAAGCATCTATTGAATTTCATGTTCAAGTTTTATTATGTTTATGTTGCTTATGATGTGTTTATGTGAACTATGAATTGATTGCAATGATATTGTTTAAGGTTCTTAGTGATTTTATATATGAGAATTTGCTTAAACAAGTAAAATTTTGTTAATACAAACTTTGTAGTGCAAAGTGTGCTTGGTGTTGTAGAATCAAAAAGTGGTAATATTTTTAAACTAACTATGTTGAATTTGAGCTCCAAAAGTTGAATTAATGCTGATTACACACTTAGTCATTTTGATGGTTGTCCCTGAAACTCACTTAATAAATAAATTTATCAAATAAAATTTCATAAATAAAATATGCCCAACTTTTGTTGCATTGCTTGGTTGGATTCTTGCTCTATATTATTGTGCATTTGCTGGTTATGTTTGATGGATGGTTTCTTATCATTTAATTCACAAAGTTGCTAAGCAACATGTTATGAAAAACCCTAAATATCATAATTCCTTTTTACCCCCTTTCATGTAATTCAAATCTAAGCAAAATTAGGAACAAGTCGAAAAGCATAGATGTAGATCTTGTTAAGATATACAACTTTGTTGTTTTGAGTTTATGTAAAATTCAAAGTAATTTGAAAATATAAATTTCCAGAAATTCTCCCCTTTTAATCCTATACTTGTATTTTAAAATATATTTGGAATTTTGAAATGTGATCAAAAGTAAAGTTGTAGATCTTTTCAAAATGAACAACTATTATTTTGGTAACTTTTCAAGTTATTAAGTAAATTTGAATGTAATTGTAGAAATTCAAAAGAGTCCCAATTCAAATTGATTTTCCCCCCAATTTGGGATTTGAATTTCTTGCTGTTTCATTCAAATTCCCCTCCTAGTTCAAATCAACTTTGGGTCTCTAAATATGTTTTGTAGATAATTTTGTGCTAAGCAAATTATATTTTGGGTAAATTTCAAGTTGTATTCAAAATTTTAATTTAATTTTGGAATCAAGAGAAAAGGGGATAGGGATGAGCTACAGTACTCTAGCCAATAGCAGCTCGGCAGCTCCTGCTCGCCGCCAATCGTCGTTGTGCTCGACCTGCCTACTGGCTACTGCAGCCATGCAGCTCCCTGCTATGGCCACGGTCGTCCTCATCCAAAGAACGCAACGTTGCCATAGTTTCTTCTTTCTCCCTTTGCCGCTGAGCACCCTTGACTCGCCGGAGCAAATCATCTCTCTGCTAAGCCCTGCGTCCAATTAGGCCTTGTTTAGTTCGCAAAAATTTTTGTTTTTGAGTACTGTAGCATTTTATTTTTATTTGACAAACATTGTCCAATCACGGATTAACTAGGCTCAAAAGATTCATCTCACAAATTATAGGTAAACTGTGCAGTTAGTTTTTATTTTCATCTATATTTAATGCTCCATGCATGCGACCAAAGATTCGATGTGACGGAGAATCTTGAAAATTTTTGCGAACTAAACAAGGCCTTAGTCGCTCCCCATGCTTCGCAAGCTCCTAGCGCACTTCCTTGACCTGCTTGCCGCACCTCTTACCACCAGAATCCGTTAGGCGTCGGATTCCCGTCGCTGCAACCCGCCATGGCCACCACAAGCCGCTCATCGTGGCCAGGCTGCTCTTTCCATCATTTTGAATTTGGGCTAGCTTTTCCATGATGCCGTAATCATGTTCGGCCCCTTTGTTTTGCCAGGCAGCCGTCGGAGCCACCTATCCACTGTCATGTCGCTGTGCCAGGCACTATCGTGGTCGCCATGCGTTCCTCCTCCGTGGCCTGGCTGCCACGAACCGCCTCAAGGCAAGCTGCAGCCATCAACGGGTGCGCACAGGTCTGAGCTTGCTCTATCACCACCTCTCATCACCGAAGACCGTCCCACCCAGCTGAAATCGGTCAGCCAGCCATGTCCTCTGTTTTTTATTCGCGACCAAGAACCTTGAGCGACAATTTGGAGTTTTCGAGGGGCCTAACTGCATAGACCATGACTCAGATGAATAGTGCTATGAGGACCTATTTGTAGATGTTTTGTTGGATCTTTGGAAATTCATATCTAGTGTTTGCTAACTCCAATTTTACTGAACTAATTTTTGTGTTGATCCTTAAGAGGTCTCGTTTTTATTAATAATATTAAACTGGCCTTTTTCAGTAAAATAATTACTTATGATTTATGTCTTTTAGTTATATTTAAAAAGGAGAAATTCATATCTCATGTTGTATAGCTTCTATTGGCATGAAATTTTTATGGTGTGCTTATGATGTTATGTGAGTGTTGCAGTAAAAATTGCATGTTTAGTGCATAATATATGTTTAAGTTATTGATTATCTTGTTTAATGCTTATTAAATAGTTTATAATTAAAATAAAAAATGAATAAATATAAAATATGATTCCTCTACCTTTATATGATTGTGTTATATCATGTTGATGCATAATATAGCAATGTCTTTGTAGAAAATATTGAGTTTCTTATTTATCTTGCTCTCACATACTTGTTTACACTTAAGGCTTGTCTTTTTCATAGTAATTAATTTATATACCCCGAACGTATGAAATTTATAGAGTAGTCACATCTTGTCATCACCAATCTCTCATAAAAATTTAGTATCCAGATGAAGTGTGATGAGGACATCACCAAGATGGAGTTGAGGACGACTCCAATTAAAGAAGGAGAGGATGATGAGGACATCGCCACAATGGACATGCCTACATCATCGTCTTTTCCAACTTGCACCTCATCTCCAACTTAGAAGCCATGTCACTCTCGGATTTAGCATATACGTTATCAATATTTCGATCATAACTTCTTCATACGACATCGAAACAGGGTGATCTTGGATTCATTGGAAAGGGAACGACAGCGCCGTCGTTTTGAGTTTGGTCCTAGCTCGAGATGGCCCGTGGATTAACTGTGTGACCACATCAAGGTGTTGTGTCACATATTTTGGGTCAACTTGGCCATGTATCGCGTCGGGCCTTAAGCCCAAGTTGTGGGCGCCTTCCCTGGTCGCCTTCAACCATATGACGCCTCTCTTTCATATTCTACATAGCCACCGCTGTTGAGACTTGAGTTTTGTTTTGAGTTTAGTTTTTCATAGAGAAATTAAATCATTCATTGTAACTTTGGTGACAAATCCTTTTACAGTGATCTAGGGCCCCCGTTCTTGATCTCCTCCACTGTGTTGATTAGTCCTTTAGAACCGAGTTCTTGAACCCTTTATTGATATTTGTGTCATTCATATTTGCAATTCAGTTTGCGTGTTTAAACCTTCTTACTTGTGTTCTTCGATTCGCTTGCATGAAAAGCCTTCTTGGTGAGGTCAATCAAGTTGTGCTTGGTTAATAACTAACAGAGTAGTGGTGTAACAGTTGCAGGGTTCGAATTGCGTCTAATTTGAAGCCGGATCGCCAATATTGAGATCTCCATAAATCAAACTTACTAGTGACCTCTTAGAAGATCAGGCCTATACCACAAGAAGGCTAGGGTAGCCCGCGGCGGTAGCCATGGAGTCAATCGTTATGACCTCCTTGTCTTGATCGCCCTCAGTGGAATCTGCATCAATGTTAGCAGCAAGGGCTAAATCATCTTCACATCACTAGCACTTACATATCCATCCTCGGTAGCAATAAAGGCACAACGACTGGGCACTCCTTCAGGTATGTCCCATGCCTTTGCATCGGTGGCAAATCATTTTAGAGCTGAGCGAGCAGGAGCTAGTAGAAGCACCTGGAGTGGCACCTTTCTTCAACTGGGGAAACTGCACATTAGATAATTTACTTATCTGAAAAGAAAATAGAAGTGTAAATGGCTGTAGTGCAACAAAAATCTTGGGCGTCTCTGGCTCGGGACACTGCTGAAAATTCCTCCTAGTGTCAAACCTGAAAGGCTGGTGTTGTTTGCATCCCTGTACTCCACGTTCTACCTTAATAGTAAGATGATACAATTGGGAAAATTGTGTCATTCTTTGTAATCAAGAATGTTCTGTATATCATGGTTTAAATCACCAAAGAATCTAGCACTAGCATCAGCATCATCTTCATTTACACCACAACATGCTAAACCAATAAGCAATTCTTGATAGTATGCTTCTACTTCTTTATCTCCTTATTTTAAAGTTTATAGTTTTAGACGTAAATCATGTTGGTAATACGGAGGAACAAAATGAGACTTCATATGTTGCTTTAAAGCATTCCAAGTTTAAGGCACAACAGCAATATTATTAGCATTGCAAAGATCACTCCACCAAATCAAAGCAAATTTAGTAAACTTACTAGTAACAAGTCTAACTCTATATTTAGCAGGAACATTATGAGAATTAAATATTTGTTGAACAGCAAGATCTCAATCTAAGTATGCCTCAGGATCAACATTACCAGTAAAAAAAGTAGGCTAAATTTAATTTTAGCAAAAAGATCATTATTACCATGATTATTACCTCTCATACCACGACGATTGAAGTTGTAGTGGTGATGGTTGTGTGCATCATTATCAGCATTCGCATCTTCATCATAAAAAACATCCGCATCTTCATCATCAGAACAATGAGGCAGAGGGTGTTGCTCAATCTGTTCAATGCAGGTGACCAGATTATTCACCTTGCGCGTTAGCTCATTCATAAGATTGTGTTGTTCAGTGATGAACGTTGTAAGCTCGCCCTTGGACACGTACTCATTCAAATCTACCAGAGTCCCTACCATGGTTAGAAGATAGAAAAAAACAACACCAAAGTATTATCCCTATCAACTAAAAGGAACCAAGTGGTGGTGGTGAAAATAGAATGCAAAATCACAAGCGGTTTACCACTGTCTTGCAAGTGTTCTTACCAAAGCCAAACAGGAGCAAAATCAAATTGGCAAAACAATCTGTTGTTGAGAATCGGTAATAGTTTCAAGATGAGTGTGTGCTGACAGAAGTATATGTGGAGCTTTGGAAAGACATTATGATCAATAAGGATTAGCAATTGACGAGTGCAGATTTGGCTAAGTTCAATAAGTATCCAAAAGATAAACTACAATTATTGGCTAAGACGTGCCTATACGTAGTGCAACAAGTTGAAACAAAGGACCATGGAAAGAACTCACAAAATAAGCAAATAGCCTGGATTTTCCCTTTTTCATGAATATGCCCCGGATTTCCAAAAGATACTAGTAGGAATCAAACTTTTTTTTACTATTTTTTTATATATTTCTCTGAGCAAGGATCATAAAAGACGCAACCATAAAAATTGACACCTACAACTGAGGTGGGATGTGGTCTACAGAAATTGACCACGTTCTCTAAAAAGCATGCAAAAACTTTAACAATTTTTTTCTTTATTTTTTCGTTTTTTTGGAAATTTTGATGAGACCAAACAGGGCGAAGCCAAGTTTGGGTCAGCTCCAAATGGTGTCAAGAAGCTGTTGTAAAAATTTTAGATTTTTTTGATAAACGAGCGAAAAGTTATGCGTGTTTTACGTATCTCAAGTTATGGTTTTTAGAAGGCACAATACGGCGGCGGCGGCGGCAGTTAGGGCACAGCGTCCCAGGTGATCTCTTGGTGGGACCTGGCATGGAACTTGGGGTTGGTGATCCTATCATCAGCTTTGGCGACATTCATGATAGCTCAGGCAAGAAGCTTCTTCTTGCGTGAGTCTCCATGGATACTTTGCTGTCGAAGATGGAGTGAACAGTGTGCATAGGACTCTGGTGCCGATGAAGGGGACCCTTGTCCTGGTTTTAGCTGTCACAAGCAACTCCTGCACCTAGGCCGGTCGCTTACGGAGTAGCTTGGCCTTGAGATTGTCGTGGTAGTGGAGACCCTTGATGAAGGCTGAGACCGCATCGGTTGCTTGCATGCATCCTCCACCTTCTCTTTGTCAATTAGGTATTTCCTAGTGGAGAAGATAGTGACTAAATTTGTCAACTAAGTGTTGATTTGAAATCCATTCTAGTTTGATATTCATTTTGACGAGTCGGGGTTCAAATCGAGCTCAATTGCTTCTTTTTTTTAAGCTCAACTGCTTAGTTGCTAATGGATATCCTAGCGGCTCTCTATCTCCCTAATGATATTCACTTTGATGCTTATTTGAGTTGGGGTTCAAACTAAGTTCAACTGCTTAGTTGCTAATCGCTATCCTGGCGGCTCCCAATCTACCTGATGATACTCACTTTGACGCTTGTGTGAGCGGGCTCAACTGCTTAGGCCTCGTTCATTTGCTTGGGTTCCTTTCTGGTCCTTGAATCTTTCTAGGCCGGCATACGGTGGATCTAGGTGTGTCACTCATTTCAGGCCCAAATACACAACCAGGAATTAATTGTCACGTGGTAATAAATAATGAGAGGTAATAAATGAGTATAAAGGCCACACCGCCACACAAACCATCAATTTCTTCCTAGCTAATTCGTTGAATAAAGCTACAAAACAAATAATCTACCAACAATATGTGCTCTTATCGTCAATTATTTGGTAGATGAACTCAAGAACTGCTACGAATCAAGAACCAGCACTGCTCCTAGCACTGCCTCAGTGCCTCTTATATTCTTGGTGCAAGAATGGACCGCTAGACTACGCCTACTTGCAAGGTCCAACTTCAGTCAACATTTACACATACTTGCCCCTGAGATAGTGTACTAAGCATGCTCATGAACACTAATATATATCTAAAGAAGTGAATTACATCATCAATTAAGTACAATTTGAAGCAAATGGGAAGGTATCATTAAGAGTTTGAAGAGGGAAAGGTCAGGCTCTGCAATCGCACTTTGTGAAGCAAATGGGAAGTTTCAGGATATTATAATAGCGCAAGATATGCAGAGCTTGTAATTGTTCAGTAGCACTGCTCCTACGAAGGTACCTAAGGTTATGTGACTGACCAGGCCTAGAGAACTCAAAGTTTTGCAGTGATTAAAGGACTCTTGTAGTCAAATAAAAGAAAAACATTAAGTTTTCAGCAATTAAGTAGACTGACATGTTAGACCATCACATTTTTTAGATCAGTCAGAGACAATACAACCTGTGCTCACTGTCATTGCTAACTGCTCAGTCAGTGATGTCTCTGAAGAGACAAATGATCTGATAATAAACCAACGAGTTGATGCATGCAATGGCTAGTGAGCAGAGCAGGCAACTGGCAAGTCAGGAACTACAGTACACATGAATGATCGAGGATCCTAATAAGCAGGTCATTAGTCTCGTCTCATATGGATGGTAATGGTCTGACAGACGAGGATGGATTAATTCCTCAAACTGACACTGATCTAGCATAGCGGTAGCAGCAGCAGTGTCCATTTGCTTTGGTACACTCTTCAAATCAGGGATCAGTGCAGGTCAATTTCACCCTTTTCTCCATGATTCTAGGCCAGAAGATTAATAAAAATAAATAAATTTGGTGACTCAACCAAGCAACCTGCTGACAACTATAGTAGAATACATCAAAGGTTCCCAGTTGGAAAAATATAGGTGCTCACAAAAGCAAACTATGACATCTGAATATCAATGCCACCATAAAATGCATGTAGTAGATAGCCGGACTTGAGGAAATACTAGTGACACAAACTAAACTACAACTATAAGTTGTTTCATCACACTGATATAGTTTCCTCACATACTGAAGAACACGCCTGTGACCTAGGTCAACCTGGAGTAGGATAGATCAGCACCCACTTCTAGCCCCCCACTAATCATCATCATCATCCATCTAACTACCATAAGACCATTGTGCTCAAGATCAGAGAACACTAGAGGGAAAGAGGACGAGGACGAAGGAGAGCACGAGTGAATCACCAACGAGACGGACGAGGAAGGGGAAGGGCGCTGCCCTGCAGTCACCCCGCGCCGTGCTGCGCCGTCGCCTCTGCTGCTCGAGTTGTCGTATGCCCGCTTTGCTTCTAGGAGACGGAATCGATCTAGAGGGTAGGAGGTTTGGATCCATTCCAGGCCACGGAGACAGTGCAAAGCGAAGCAAGTTTTCGTTCCAATCCAGTTTGGATTCCACGGGACCGAAACGAACACAAATTCCCATTAACATCCAGATTGGAAACTGGCCACAGCAATCCAACAGAAACGAGCCCGGGAATGGCTCAATCCGGCAAAAACGAACGAGACTTTAGTTGATAATGGCTATCCTGACGGCTCTCAGTGTCCCTAATGAAATGAATTAAGATAGGCTATCTTTATGTTGAAATTAGCACGGTATCTTCAGAATAGTTGCATTCATGTCATTCTTTTAACCAAACAGCATCTTCTAAGGGTGTTAAATTTGTTTGCATTCTACAGGCTTTCCTTGTGCACACGAAGTTCCAAGCGGAATGCGTTTCCTAAGTGTAAAAAATTCAAATCAGAAAAACAAGGCCTGAGATGTGGAGTATACACATGACATGTCTCTAGTTTTCAAGTCCACTTTTCCACGTGAGCTATGACAAGCTGCAACCATCTCTTGCTTGAAGCTTTTCGCACCGCTAGAGATGGCCTCGCCGCTGGAGCTCACCTTGCTCGCCTCCACGCACGGATATGTTGGTTGCAGAGCGTCAGAGGCTCAGAGCGAGCTCAGGCTACCACTTTGGCGATCCCAGAGCGTCATTCTCGACAACTACCCGTTGTCACCTAGTGATCCCAGGTGTTGGGTGAAAACAGTTCGCGAGTCAGGACACTGAGAATGCGAATAAGATATGCTGTCAACTCCCCCAACAGGAAGCCATCGTCTGAAAGCATCCAGTACAATTCTAGGTACAACACCCTACGAATTTAAGAGTAAATCTGGATAACCTGGTAAATGAAAAACATAATACAAAAACGATGAATCTTCCAGCCCACCAATCCTCAACACAATTCAAAATAAATCTAAATCCTATTACAATGATCATGTCAACATGACATTAGCGACAAAATCAGAAACTCAATACTCAGCCTAGTCCAAAAGCACATCACTCACAAAGCAAACTTGTTGAAAACTGAGCAACTTCAATCTACAACTTCAGCACAAACCATGTTACCTCAAAACAAACTGCACCATGGACTTCGAAGGAAATGAAAAATTAGCCTGATCAGCTTTCAGAAGGACCAATAAAATGTGTCAAGCATGGGCTGGTGTTATTGCTATATCCATTGCCCCCCAGCAGTAGCATCACAGCTGCGGCAGGGGAAAATCCAGCTGATAGGCTTCAGCGCAACTCAACAGGCAAGAGATGGCAATAAATCCATGTGTAACAAGACTGGAGATGAATGCTACAAGTAGCTGATGGTTCAGTCAAATGTCAGTAATAAACTTCATCAGGACATAATAAGATTATAATAGTTGGAACTAAAATAAATTTATGGTTTTGTTTATTTATTTTTCTGAGAATAGGACAAGACAACTTGTGGTTATGGCTATCTAAAGTTGCATGTCCAGCCAAGGTTCTAAAGGATAATTAAGGCACACTCAACACTTTTCAGCTCCCATGTACTGATGTACACAAATACAAACCTACACAGTAAAGTACAAAAGACAAAGAGAAGGCAGAGATAAAGAAGTGTCTAGGAAGGCAACAAAATATTTTGTTAACGTTACAAAAATACATGGCTACAATTCGCACATCCAGACAAAAGAAGTTACTACTCACACCATCCCAAACCAGGACATACCATCCACATGAAGCAAACCACATGGTTAAAGTGCTGCACCTTTTCCAGAGAATAATATGTGCAACTACCCCAAAACCCGCACATTGATTATGCAAAAAGGAAAGAAACAACAAGTGTTACGGCAGAAATGTAGATATTAAAGAAAATATTTCAGAATATATGGGACTAAATAACTATAACACTAATGATTGTTAAGCCCGAAGCACTATGTCAAAAGTAAGAAGAATAGGAGCAATGGAGAACATGACAAGGGGCAGTAATTACTGACAATCTTGGTAGCAAACGGAAATACTAATTGACCTCTCCATCTTCTCCAAGTTCACCATCTTCCAGCTCATGTCCACCATTTCTTCTGCTACTATCTCGGTCCTTTTTATGTCTTTTGTGCCGGTTTTCACTATCCGAGTCTGAACCATGTGCATGCTGCATGATCAACAATAGTGATCTTATTACATACATTAACCATAAGTGAATACCATGACAATATTTCAGGTGATCGAAGAATATTTGACAAACTAAGCAACAGAACAGAACAATTACATATTAATTGCAGCTATTGTCCATGTTTTGGTTAATTTTGATGGATTACAAAAAGATTAGGTTGTATTCAGATTGATTATGATTCTGTCATTCTAGTAGGGAAACAAATCAGAGAGCAAGGACAATTTTTCTTTTGAAGGTAGTCATACTACAGTTATATAACTTTCCTTTGTTTCTTTTTTAAAATTCATACTTTTGCAACAAGGAGGTGTTAGTCCTCAATGGAAAAGCTGATTCAAAGGATTGTCTGAATGGCACATTTGTGCCAAGGCTATATATATCTAAAAATCACAAGACTGGTATGATTATGAGAGCTTTCTCTGTAATTCATAAGCTCTACAAAGTCATACTACTTTCGATCACAAATTTGAAATATTGATGGCCAAAGTTAAAAAAGGTTTTTAACTTATACCCTGCGACAACTATTCAAAGCCGTGGAAAAATTTCGGATTGTTCTACAGCCAGTTTCCCACTCAAACAATTTAAGGCCATGGAAAAAGACAACCAAGCTAATAAAGACAAGATGACCTAGCTAGCTGATTTTGTGGCTTATCCAACTGATTACACATGAACAAGTTATTCCCTCCATTCCAAATTATAAGACGTTTTGGGTCTTCTAGATACATAACTTTTGCTATGCACATATAGATATACAGTCTAGATAAAAGCAATGTATCTAGAAAAGCCAAAATCTCCTGTAATTTGGAATGGAGGGAGTAGTCTATTAAAAGTAGGGGACCTAGTATGACGTATCGTCAACGTTTATAGAATACAGAGTATGACTAAAGCAATAAACATTTTGTGGGGGAGATCATTAATGCCTACTGTTTCTAAGGAAAAAAATCTAGCAGACATCTAACAGCAAATTTACCTTCTTGTAGGTATTTTAGTTTATTCTAATAAACAAAATTAGGAATAAATACTGCATCACAAAACGTCCTGGTGGTTTTACAGCTGAACATCACAAAAAGAAGGTAAACATGTTTGAAGTCGAATAACACAAACAGGAAACAGAAAATAACTAGAGTTAAGTGAACTTGAAAGGAAATTGTCTTCAAACAGTAGCATCAAGCTCACACTGCTGACATACTGATGCCAAACACATTTTGTTACAGTTGCTAAATCTGTTGATTTTGTATGGACTTTAGAACCACATGTATGAACGAATAACACCAAATCAGAGTCACAACGTCCCCAATGTTTAGCTTGATTTGCACAGAATATCAAATTTTATACCTTCCTAGATTTCTTGCGATCACTGCTATGCCTCCGAGACTTCTTAGAATCATCTTTATCATCCCTTTCAGAGCTTACATCATCTGTGTCATGGTGGCGTCTCTTATGTTTCTTTTCTTTATCTCTTTTCTTATCTTTTGAACCATGGGTGTCCAAATCAGCACCATCAAGATCCATTTCATCTCTCCTTGATCGATCTTTCCCTTTTTCCTTTTCTCTCTCCTTCTCCCGGTGGTCTCTTTCTTTTTCTTTGCGTTCTTTGTCCTTCCTTTCTTTCTCTTTCTCTTTCTTCTTCTCTTTCTCCTCACGCTCTTTCTCTCTTTTTGCCTAGTATAAGAGTAAAAATTACAGGGGAGAATGAGAAATGAAAAGAAACATCTCACAGAAACTATCTGGTTAGTTCAGTTGGTTCCCATAAAAACATTAACCATATTTGAAATCTTGGCATTGTGCTGTCTAAAACCAAATCAAAGCACAAATGCTTAGTTTGGCTTAATCTTAACATATACAAAATCATATTCCCTCTATTCCGAATTATAAGTTGTTCTGGTTTGTCTAGATACATAGTTTTCTTATGTATCTAGATAAAGTATAAATCTAGGTGCATAGATAAAGCTATGCACCTAAAAAAGCCAAAACAACTTATAATTTGGAACACAGTGAGTAATACATAGATGTGAAACGCAACTTATTAATTAAAAAAAAGTAGCCCCAAATACTAGTGCTTTTGAATTTAATATTATCAATATCAAGGACTGGATGTACATTATAGCTACAAACATGTTGAGTATAGGTTAAAAGGCTTGGAAGCCATAATAATCCTGCATTTCAGCTCATCTGTTATATAGGTCTCCAAAGTTGAAACAGAACTGAACAAAAAGAGCCAATCAGCAATGAAATCGGCTATTCTTGCTCAGGTAGGTTGGATCACACTTTTTTTCCACCTCTGGTAAGCAACACAAGTAATAAACACATGGTACCTGCCATTCCCACTAAGTACCAATTGTGCATGGACAGCTATGAACTAACACAAAATACAAAACAGCATATAAACTCTTAACAAACTATGAAGACTGCAGATAGATGATATAGACAACAGTACAACCATTTACCTTTTCTTCCTCCCTCAAACGTTCTTTCTCTTTTAACCTCTCTTTCAGGTGGACAACACACTCTTCAAAAAGCTCTCTAGCATAAGTCTCACTGTCCAAAGCCCTAATGCAGCAAAGCAAACATAAGAATCACTCACTCAATATAAATAATAAGTAGGAAAATCTGATACTAGTCCCTATCATACAGCAGTTCAAACATCCATGAGACCATGACACAGTTCATCACCTCCGAGGGTTAAATCAACATTTTGCATGACATATTTCTATACAAAACCATTTGTAGTCCAACACAATCATTGTCCAGCTACAATTAAATGAATCGTGTACTATACAGGACACACTAATCTTTATTTAAATGAAGACACACTAATCTTTATTTAAATGAGGACCCAAAATAGTCTAAAAAAATGGAACCTATAGCTATATCAGAGAATCCAATACCACGATACTAAAGAATTGGAGCCTACTCATTTTTAATTGGGCCTGGAGAATAATTTCTTTTCCAGAAGTAACAACTCATACTCAATTAATTTGACTGTTACCACTACTGCTATATTCTGTGTACTATATTCAGTGAACAGGACCGTTTTCGTTTTCTAACCCACAATGGCATTACATTAACTAGGCGGGCACATGCATGTAGTGTGGTAAACTGTTCACAAAATGATTAGAAGGATGATTGACATTTGCCATTACCTGAACTCTTCACTATCCTCAAAAAGCTGTTTAGAATCATCCCAGGTTGAAGAAGCAGATATTTCCTACAATGTTTCAAAGAAACACAAATGAATCACACCAAAGGTATCGCATATCCTAGTAGTCTGGCAAATTATGTCACCATATCCATCGAATTCAGAACACTGGACTAAATATGCATGCAGTTACAAGGGATCTCAAAATGGATTCAGATTTGCACTGGAAATCAAACATTTTGCAATCCAAATATGGTATGCTTGGAGAGGGTCACAGAGATGGTATGGTTTCTGTACTATCAATGAATGATTCTATTGATGAATATTCAGTATGCCCAGAGCAAACATACTTCAACAAAATGCAGGTCGTAAATAAGAATCTAAAACAGCTGAAAACCATTTTCCCTGGTTTAGGCAAACTCCAATACCAAACCATCTCAAAGTTAGGACATACTGAGAAAAATACCAACAATCGAGTAGTTGATGCAAAATCAATTACCAAATAATAAAGCCATTCAAGGGAAGAAGTACCTATAAGATTTGCATTTTTAAAGTACCAACACATTTGGCGCAGGCTTAATAATTCTGTGTTATTTTTGCATTCAATAAATTCAGATAGCATTTACTAGTTCAAATAAATCCACTTACTATACATCAACAAGTTATGGATTATATCATATAAAGAAGCACATCAATTTAAGCTGATAAGTAGCAAGTCATAGTCATTCTTCCTGATATTTTACCGCCGTGGTTTCCCATAAGAGCAACCACAATGTATTTCAACTACTTAGTCCATATGGGTGGGACCTGTGTCAGTAGACAAGCTATTGTTGTCACCACAATGTTGAAGTTTATATGGACCAAAATAGAGGCCCGCTGTAACACATAGAAAAAATTGGCAGTCCGCCCACTCCCTTCCTTCGCACTGCCATACTCGAGCCAAACTCGGAGCAGATTCGAGGCAAAGGCCAGTGGCAGATATGCACTCACAGGAGGTGCAGACGGTTACACATGGGGCACATGCAGCGATTGAATCTGTTTTCTTCTTCCCGGATCTGATTTGAGCTGCTTCTTTCTCATGTACGGCGTGTAGATGGCGACCTCTCGGGCCGCACTATGGTCGGGGACTTGGGTCAGTGACCTCACAGGCCATGCGGATGGTTACGGCAGCGAACTCATGGGCAGCATGGATGGCCATGGTGGTGTCCTCATGGGAAAATGGATGGCCATGCCGGCAGCAGCGTGAACGACGCGGATGGCTGCAGCAGCCTTGCTGGTGGTGCGGATGGCCAGACACGCGGCTAACTCGTGGGCAGCAAGGATGGCCATGGCGGCGTCCTCATGGGCAGCATAGATGGCCATGCCGGCAGTGGCGCGAGCGGCGCAGATGGCTGTGGCAGCCTCGCTGGTGGTGCGGATGGCCAGACACGCGACCTCGAGGTCGACGCACATGGCTTGGGCAACGTCCTCACCAGTCACACGGAGGGCCAGGACAGCATCCTCGTGGGCGGCGCAAGCAGCTGGCGGGAAGCGGCAACAAGAAGAACCCATAGAGATGGACAGAGAAATATTTTTTATTGCTTATGGGCGGTCCAAAGGCTTATGGACGACTTCTGTTATGGACTGCTCTATTGTTCCTTAAACAATGTTAAGGAATAATTTAGTCCCTATGGACTGCTTTTGGAGCATGTTGTGGTTGCTCAAAAGGGCATAGGGCATGTTTGAATTTGAATCAATTGCCTAAACCTGCCCAGCAAGGTAAGGGTGGAGGTGACAAGGTGGATCCAAATTTGGTTCTCTTGCCTTGCCTTCCTTTTGGGGAAGGTGAGCAAGGATTCTCTTCCTTTTGCATTTGGCACTCATCCACAATAAAATTTTTCATTGCACAACCTTTACACTAGCAGTACTAGGCCCCATGGGTGAACCACAATACCCATACTAATTACAAATTATTGCCAATTGAACAAATGCACATTAATGCTACATGCAACTTGCACTTAGAAATTATAAGGTGGTGATCCTTAAGAGAAGTGTCATTGGATGCTAAGAACCCAGGAGTGTTGTCCAATTTTACTTATTGTTGTGAAAACCCTTGTTACCATGCATAGCAATGTAGTTAATAAGCCCTGCTTCCTAAGCATTTCTTAGATAACTGTGCTAGTTAATTACTGTCATTAAAGACCTTGGGCAGCCCAAAGGTGTGTACGGCTGCCAAGGCACCTATCTGATTAGCTATGCTCTAGTGAGCTATTTGTAATCAATGCAATGTTTGTCTTTCTCTATATATAGTTAGTTGCCTCAAGGCTAATCAAAGTCTGTGTTACCTCTAACATTTGGTACCAGAGCTAGGTTAGACACCAGAGAGCCACGAGGCCAACTCCTCACCTTCTCCACCCCATGTCGACCTCTGCTGAGCACGCTGCCAGGCTCAAAGGCCAAGGGAACCGGCGATGGAGAGCTGGGCGAATCCTCCGGCCTGGCCGCGCACTTGAAGGCTGCAGAGGAAGCAGCAGCGCTGGCAGTCCAGGCAGCACAGCAGGCGGCGGCTGCTGCAGAGGTGGCAGCAAGGACGGCGCAGGAGCTGCGGGCCGAAATTGCTGCTGAGAAGGGAGAAGAGGATGAAGAGGAGGAAGAGGAGGAGAACAGGGACCGGAGGCTGCGGACTCCGTCGCGAGACAGGAGGCGCTCGCAGTCACCACTGCGGGACCGGAGGCACGGCCGCGGCGGCGGTCGCTACGAATCACCGCAAGGCAGAGTGGTGTACCGCGACTCCGGCAGCAGCACGGCATGGCCGATGCTGGACAAGTCGAACTACTACGAGTGGAGTCAGACCATGAAGCTGAGGATGCAGGCGCGCGACCTCTGGGACGCCATCGAGGGCGGCCCTGTCCAGTTTCGTGATGACAGGCGCGCACTGGAGGTGATAGTCGGGGCCGTGCCCAAGGAGATGGGCATTCCACTCCTCGACAAGGCTACGGCGAAGGAGGCGTGGGACGCCATCGCTGCGACTCGCATCGGCGTGGACCGGGTCCGTCGAGCAACGCTGCAGCGCCTACGCCGCGATTGGGAGAACATCGGCGTCAACCCCGGCGAGCAAGTGGAGGATTTCGCCATGCGTCTGTCAACTCTGCACCAGCAGCTTGTCATTCATGGTGACAAGGACATCACTGAGGAGCATGTGGTGGCGAAGTTTCTGCGCACGGTGCCAGCCAAGTACGCGCAGATTGTTGTCGCCATTGAGCAGTTCCTCGACTTTGAGGCGCTCACTCTTGAGGAGGTGACTGGAAGGCTCAAGGCGGTGGATAATCGCGAGGAACAAGCGCTGACCGAGCCGGTGGCCATCAACGGCAAGCTGTTGTACACCGAGGAGCAGTGGAAAGCGCGCTGGAGGAAGGAGAAGAAGGGAGATGATGCTGGTGGTTCTGGTTTCAGGAACCAGCGCGGTGGCGGTGGACGTAGCCGCGGTGGTGGATGAGGACGAGGCAGAGGCAGTGGACGTGGTGGCGGACGAGGAGATGGCAGTGTTGCTGGCCGCGTCGGCCCCAACACCTGCCTCAACTGCAACCAGGAAGGCCACTGGGCACGTGAGTGTCCCCAGCCGCGCTGTGAAGATGCAGAGCGCGGCGGTGGAGGGGGAAGCCGTGCTGGCCGCGGTGGTGGCAACCGTGGTGGAGGTCGTGGCGGCGGAAATCAGGCTGGGCAGCGTGGTGGGAACCAAGGAAGGCATGAGGCGCGCGCTCAGTACGCTGAGTGCGATGAAGATGGTGCTCTGTTTCAGGCACATGGCTTCATCAGCCTGGAACAGAGCACGCCGGCGCACAGCTACACGGTGCAGCACGTCGAGCTCTCTGAGCCACGCGCTCGCGCCTACCTCGGCGTGGACGAAGAAGAGGTGGACAGCGGCTGGTACCTGGACTCCGGCGCGACGCATCACATGACCGGGCACCAAGAGCTGTTTGCTGATCTGAACACTGGCGTTCGAGGAACGGTCCGGTTCGGGGATGCGTCGAAGGTTGAGATCAAGGGCGTCGGGTCTATTGTTTTCCAAGCCAAGACCGGTGAGCAGAGGGTTCTTCATGGCGTCTATTTCATTCGGGCGCTGAAGAACTCTATCATAAGTCTGGGACAGCTTGATGAAGGAGGGTCCAAGGTTGAGATTGATGATGGCGTGCTTCGCATTTGGGACAAGAGTTGTCGTCTGCTCGCCAAGGTACGCAGAGGGAAGAATAGGTTGTATATTCTGCATCTTGAGGCTGCACAACCTGTCTGTCTCGCGGCACACAAGGATGAAGAGGCGTGGTAGTGGCACGAGCGTTTCGGCCATCTGCACTTCGACGCACTCCGGCGACTCAGCATGGAGGAGATGGCGCGCGGGATGCCGGTGGTCGACCATGTTGAGCAGGTGTGTGACACCTGCGTTACCACCAAGCAGAGGCGGCGTTCCTTTCCGGCTGCAGCAGCATACCGTGCCCAGAATCAGCTTGAGCTGGTGCACGGTGACCTGTGCGGTCCGGTCACGCCAGCGACACCGGCGGGCAACCGCTATATCTTGCTGCTTGTCGATGACGCCACCCGCTTTATGTGGGCTGTGCTGCTGCCATCCAAGGACGCAGCAGCAGAAGCAATTAAAAAGGTCAAGGTGGCAGCAGAGGTGGAAAGCAGGCGCAAGTTGAAGGTCCTGCGCACCGACAATGGCGGCGAATTCACCGTCGCAGAGTTTACTGCATAGTGCGCTGATGAAGGTATTAAACGGCATTTCAGTGCCCCTTATTCACTGCAACAGAACGGTGTTGTTGAGCGCAGGAACCAAACAGTGGTGGCCATGGCACGAGCTCTGCTCAAGCAACCAATGTTTTCTGGTCGGCTGGTCGATCCTGGTCGACCTAGGACCGACCAGGCGATTAATCGCGATTAATCAGCGACCAGGTCGATTAATCGACCCTGGTCGTCCCCCTGGTCGTCCCTGGTCGTCCAGGCATATCAGCTGGTCGACCTATATATCTACCTCTATATATACACTATATTATACACAATAAAGGAAGCATCAAGACTGCATTACTGTAAACCAACATTCCTCTTCATCTTCAACTCTTTTTGATGTAAACCAACATCTCCTTCTTAACTATTTCTGGAGAACTGGGACAACCAACAGCATCTTCATACCCCCCACATATCTGCCCACCCCCCACATATCTGCCCAGTCAAAAAAGCCCAAAAACAGAGCACACAACCTGCTCGTCCATGTCCTAATCGGACGATTAATCGCGATAAGTGGACGACTAATCGGACGACCAGGTTTCTGGTCGACCTGGTCGGGTCGGACCTCCTAATCGAGCACTCCTGACCGACCAGGATGATTAATCGCGATTAATCGGACGACCTGAAAACATTGCAAGCAACGCCAGATGCCCTCTCGGTTTTGGGGGGAGGCTGTGATGACGGCTGTGTATATTCTGAATCGATCCCCGACGAAGGCGCTGAAGAATGCTACTCCTTATGAGGCGTGGCACGGCCGGGCACCAACAGTCGGCCATCTCAAGGTCTTTGGCTGTGTGGCTTATACCCGGCGGCTTACTCAGCTTCGCAAGCTCGATGACCGCAGCGAGGCTGGCGTGTTTATCGGCTATGCGGAAGGGGCCAAGGCATACCATATCTATGATCCAGTGTCCCAGCGCGTGCGTGTCAGCCGTGATGTGGTGTTCGACGAAGGCCACGGCTGGGATTGGGCATCACCAGCAGCAGGCACACCAGAAGTAGCGGGCAGTGAGTTTTCTGTTGAATTCCCATGGGCGGAGGAACTCCCTGAAGCAGGAAGTTCAGCGTCGCCTTCCCTATCTCCTCCGCCACATCCTGCATCGCCTGGTTTCTCTCCGGTGAATGCAGGAGAACCTGCAGCGGATGCAGGAGAACCTGCAGCGGAAGCAGAGGAGCCTGCAGCAGAGGCAGAGGTGCCTGCGACGCCCAGAACACCTACACTAGCTCCAGCAAGTCCTCAGGTTGAGCACGTGACCCCCCTGGAAGATGATGATGAAAGGGTGGATGCCTACCATGACGATGAAGAACTCCGCTATCGGAAGATTCATGACATCATTGGTGATCAGCCAACCACTCCGCCGGCGCAGCGGCTGTTTGCAGAACTGAATCTCACCCATTCTGGTGAGCCTACAAGCTATGAAGAAGCCAAAAATGATCCAGATTGGCAAGCAGCGATGAAGGAAGAGCTGAGATCAGTAGAGCGGAATGGGACTTGGGAACTTGTTTCTCCCCGTCCTGGTCACCGTCCCATTTCACTAAAATGGGTGTTTAAGCTGAAGAAGGATGAACATGGAGCTGTAATTAGGCACAAGGCAAGACTTGTGGCCCGTGGTTTTGTGCAGCAGGAAGGAGTTGACTATGAAGATGCTTTTGCACCGGTTGCAAGGATGGAATCAGTGCGTGTTTTGCTTGCCTTAGCAGCACAAGAGGGATGGGCAGTACATCACATGGATGTGAAGTCTGCATTTTTGAATGGATAACTCCAGGAGGAGGTTTATGTTACACAGCCTCTAGGTTTTGCTGTAACAGGAGAAGAGAAGAAAGTGTACAGGCTGCACAAGGCTCTGTATGGCCTGAGACAGGCTCCTCGGGCATGGAATGCCAAGCTTGACTTGACTCTCAAGCAGATGGGTTTTGAGCAGAATATGTATGAAGCTGCTATGTACAGGAAGGGATCAGGTGACTCCCTACTGGTAATTGGAGTCTATGTTGATGATTTGATCATTACAGGAGTCAATCAGCAGAAGATTGAAGCCTTCAAGGCAAAGATGAAGCAAACTTTTGAAATGAGTGATTTGTGTCTTCTGTCTTTCTATCTGGGAGTTGAGGTAAGACAATCAGAGGGGAGCATCACTCTAAAGCAAACCCATTATGCTAAGAAGATACTTGAGCTTGGTGGTATGGCAGGTTGTAATCCAGCCACCACACCCATGGAAGAAAGGCTGAAGTTGAGCAAGGAAAGCACAGCAAAAGAAGTAAACCCAACTCAGTACAGAAGACTGGTTGGCAGCTTGAGATACCTAGTGCACACAAGACCAGATTTGGCCTTTGCTGTAGGGTATGTTAGCAGATTTCTGGAAAAGCCAACAACTGAACATCTTCAGGCTGTGAAGAGGATCTTAAGATACCTGGCTGGTACTCTAGATCATGGGCTCTGCTACACCAGATCAACAGGCAAAGCAAGGTTTGTGGGTTACAGTGATTCAGATTTGGCTGGAGATGTTGATTCAAGCAAAAGCACAACTGGATGTTTGTTCTTCCTTGGAACCAGCCTGGTCAGCTGGCAGTCTGTCAAACAGAGAGTTGTTGCTCTGTCTAGCTGTGAGGCTGAATATGTGGCGATGACAACAGCTGCAACCCAAGCTTTGTGGTTGTCAAGACTGTTTGCAGATTTATTGGGAAGAAAAATTGAAGTGGTGGAACTCAGAGTAGACAATAAGTCTGCTCTGGCTTTGGCAAAGAATCCTGTTTTCCATGACAGGAGCAAGCATATTAGAATCAAGCATCATTTCATCAGAGATTGTGTGGAAGAAGGTAGCATCAAGACAGAGTTCATTCCCACTGCAGATCAGCTCGCTGATATACTGACTAAAGCTTTGGGCAAAACCAAGCTGGAAGAGATGAGGAGCAGGATTGGGATCAAGGAGATCAAGATTAATTGAAGAAGGACTTAGGGGGAGAAATGTAGTTAATAAGCCCTGCTTCCTAAGCATTTCTTAGATAACTGTGCTAGTTAATTACTGTCATTAAAGACCTTGGGCAGCCCAAAGGTGTGTACGGCTGCCAAGGCACCTATCTGATTAGCTATGCTCTAGTGAGCTATTTGTAATCAATGCAATGTCTGTCTTTCTCTATATATAATGAAGGAGACGCCTGGGGTTAGTTGCCTCAAGGCTAATCAAAGTCTGTGTTACCTCTAACAAGCAAGACCAAGCAAATGTAAGCAATGGCAAAGGAATAATGTAACATGCTTACTGCAATACCTTGATTGAATACAGAAGATCCGAAAAATTTTCACCCAACCGCTGGCGCTTCTTAGCCTCTTTTTGCTCTTTTTCCTTGAGCCTTTCAAGCTGATCATCATAGATAAGCTGCAACCAATCCAACAAAGTAAAACAACAATCTGGAAAAAATGCAACAGATGGATAACATCATTTAGAAATCAATCGAAACTTCCAGTCAATATGACACCTTGACGTTGATGGTTGATATTCCTTTAAGAGCATCATCCTCCAGAATAGCAGTTTGGAATTCCTCTAATGTCCACGAAGTTGTCATAGGAATCTGGAAGAAGAGGGATGCAAATCATAAATACGGCAACTTCATGGTGTGTACACATAATACATGGTAAATCAATGTGTACCATTTTCCGCAAGCAAAATGTAGATCATGATTATACACAAAGAACCATACCTTTCCAGATTTCACCACTTCTTTGATTTGGGTCTTGTCTTCTTGATACTGTACAGCAAGAGTATACCAGGAAACCATAAGCATCACAAATATAATGATAGCTTTTCAAATGGACTCAGTAAAACAGATCTGCCATGTTCATCATGTGCTTACAGTACCCCTTTTTCTTTTAAATAAGTTAATGTGTACTACATGATTCTTATGGAACCTTAAACATTTGCATTTTGCAACATCATGGATTCGTCATATGTTTTCATCGAAGGTGATTTGTGACCCCTGGTCACCAGTCAATTTCCCTACTTGAAAAAAGCATTGGTTACTGCTAGATTCCTAATAAAAAGGGGCACTATCTATCAATCAAGACACGTCTATTTCAAATACTCTTCCAGTCTTCCCTTTTTTCTCTTGTCCTCCATATCTGATGTGATGGAATATGGAGCCATGGACCAGCATGTCAATGGACCAGCCTTGCATCACATACCGAAAAAGAGATAACATTACTTGAGTTGTTATTAGACCTTACTGGTAGGATTAAGCTGTCATCATGTTTGATTCAGCTGTTAGGAGTCAGAAGGCTTTGTGTGTAGGGGCGTATGGCATGTATCTGAAGCAAGAACCAATAATCTAATTCCCCTTCTATATCTATCCATGTTCATCTGTGATTTCAGCCTTAGCAGCCAACCTCACCCAGCCATCAATGGATCGACTCAATCACAGACTCGGAACGTGATATCTTCAGAACCTTTTTGCCACTCTTTCCATTCACATCCTCACAAATTCAACAAGGTGATTTATCACTGGTTAAGCTCAAGTACAGCATCAGCTAGACAACACAACTATTCCTTGAACAACAATTCAGATTGTGAAAATATCAGCTAAATTAACATCAACCTTGCAATCAATGAAAGTACTGACTGAGCACCCTAAAGGTAGATACACAACAATTCAATATACAAGTCAATTTGACTACATCACTAAGATGATCACACATGATGACAGCTCTGAATTTTTTTTCCACTACTATACCAACTGTACTTATTAAGGGTCTCCTTGATAGGTAGAAAAGATCAGATAGGATGTGTTCATTCTAAGAGAAGTTTTGTTTTACCATTACTAGTTACCAAAGCTTAGTGTATCCCAGGAATAACACAGGTAGAATGATGTTAATAAGTAATACACATGCAATAACTCTTTGACCAAGAGAATATGAGTTCACGGGACAATGCAAAAAGTTTAGGTGCTTTCAACCAAAGTTCAAGTCTATGCACGATTGTAGAAAAGATCATACAAATGAAAAAATAAAATAAAAGAAAAACAATAGTATGACACTCCCTAAAACATTGGAAGAACTGTTACAAGGATATATCCAGAATTTCTGAAAATAACCTGTTTGTCAAGTTCCTCGATCACGTCATCAAATAGCTCTTTCGGTGTAGAGCCAGATGTGTTTGAGGCTACAGCCAAGTATGACTCTGAATCTTTTATCTGTGAATTCATAAAATGTAAAGAATCAGGAAAAGCATTTTTTAACACTCTATCTCTGAAAATAAATATTCCAAGAACCTGTGCACAGTAATCACGCCACCGAGTTCTTGCATTGAGTGTACCATCAGCGACATGTTCTTCCAACATTTTACGGAACCCATCACGGTTTTTCCTCTCTTGTCTTCTCACTTGATCCTGTATGTGAATGTTAGCTTAATTTTCATCTATAGATTGGAAAAAATAATACAACTAGATTCATGATGAGGAATAACAATGTAGTACCTTTTGTATCCGCTTCTGCTCTTCCTCTTCTTTCTCCAGGTGCCGTATGTACTCCTGCAATATGCAAAATGTATAATTGAAAATGAACCACAACACAGCAAAAGTTGACTGAAGGCCAGCAAAATAATTACTTGAAAAATATCCAAACGGTCGATCTTCTCAAGTCGGGAATAGCGTTCATCATCTTCAAGACGTTCCTGAACTTTTCTCCACTGAGTAGTTGCCTGCAATAATGAAAAACAATTATTCATTTGTAGAGCTTCCGTATAAATAGATTGACTATATGAGAAATCAAAGAAATAACCTTGATGAAGTCACATGATTCTAGAAAAGCTCTGTATTCTGCTACATATCTTTTGTGTTCTTCAGCAGCCTTGGCTTTTTCCTACAGTATGGAATGTATTAGATCAGGCACAGCATAAAGTACAAGTTAAACCGTGTCATCAGTGGTTTATGGTAAACATTTTACATTTCTGAAGCTAAAACTCCATTGTCAAAAACTAACAAGGTGCTTGGACACAATCCTAACGCTAGTGCAACTTTGGTTGATATATCCGCACCTTGCCACACTTGCCAAATTATGACTAAGATGTGAATTTGCTCTGCCACACCTTAGGCATGTTTGACACATGTGTGAGTCTGATATGTGGGGTATGAAGCTAAAACGGTGTAGCCAGCCACAAATGTGGCAGCTCACCACACCTTAGGCAATGCTTGCCACATGTGTGATGACAAAATATGTGCTATTAAGCTAAAAACGCAAGCCACAAATATTTGGAACCAAACACCCACCCAAGAAGCTGTGGCGCCCCTTACCTTGTGAAATTACAAGTTATGGACACCATCGAAATATACCTAAATTTTATCTTACTGGAAAGTTCAGAGGATGGAAGGGGATGAAACTTCCTCATTCGATACCCTCTTGGCTGTAATGCCGCAAAGGCCATGGAATTGGGTCATGCTGCAAGTAACGGCTATGCCCATATAACAAGGCCAACCCATCTAGAATGAAGCTGTTCTCTCAAGTGAATGGCACTGAATAAAGTGCTTATGATAAGTATGAAAGAAACAAATAGCTTCAAGACTAACTGTGATTCCAGAAAAAATATTTTGGAAGGAAAAATGTAAATCCTCTATTTAAATTAAAAATGGAAAAAGTATGTAGACATAACGCCATTAATAAATTGTAGCGAATTTGTTTTTTTTTCAGAAGTGTAGTACTACTAGATAGAAGAGAGTGAAGCCACAGAATCCAAAACCAGTATATCAACAAAGAAATATATGAACGTTCAAAGATCAACAGTAAGAACTACCACAGTGAATGGAGTCACAAGGCAAAAAGTTTAATATCTAATGACCTTCTTATGCAGTTCCACAAGATAGTTCTCAAATAAATCTTCCCGCTCCCTTGGACGCTCAACTGCTTTGAACCTTTCATCATCTTCAAACATAAGTATTGCTTTGCTGCACAACGAACAAAAAAAAAAGTAAGTTTTACTCCAAGAAAAAGACATCAAAACATCAATCAACACCATCAAAAGGAAACTCCAATTATCTGGTGAAATTTTAGAAGAAAAAAACACAGCCAATCTTGGATGCTATATACAAAGAAAATACTGGAATTGGAGGTATACCTCCATCTTGTCAATGATGTGAGCTCCTTGCATTCCTGAATAAGAGAAACAAGGCATTCACTAACACAGTATATATATACAGTAATAGAAAGGAGAAAACTTACTACAGTAGAACTAGCTTACTTCCAGCATTGCAAGGAAATCGTCACGTGCTTTCCTCTGTTTGACACGTTTTTCTTCGGCTTCAAACTTTTTGCGCTGGTTCAAGTACTGTAGAAATAAAATCATAATACCTGGGCCTCAGTAAAACATTTACTACAATGATCTGCAGTTGAGGATACTGCTAAGAAGGGTCAGGATCTTATAAGAAACAAACACTGACCTCGTTGAAAGCTTGCTTTCTCTCGCCAAGAGTTTTCAAAGCACCATATCTTTTGTCATTTATGATGACTCTCATAGTCTGGAAATGTTATAACAATGTTACAGATTTGATCGGTTGATGTTAAGTAGAGACGAGTTCCATACCTGATCCCATGTCCAATCAGACTCCACATTTACTGACTCCAGCAGGGACTTGAACGCATTCTTTGCTTCCTACAAATCAAAAATATAAATGAGATTGCCAAGTCATGAGCAAACATTCCAATTTATAATTTGCTTCTTTCAAGCCATCTCACCATCTTAGAGGCGTAGACTACAGGTTCTTCTTCATTTGTTTTCTCCTCCAGTGGAGTGACATTAATCTTCCCTGCAACTGGCATGGTCTTTTTTGCCTCCTACAGAGTAGCATGTTGAAACGACATCAACATTCAGTTACAGAGAGGAAAAACTAAGCAGTTAGGTCGACTAGCCACTTCTAAAATATAGATAATATAAGTGCGAAAATATGGTTTCATCCACAGAAAAAGGACTGTCCAGTTCAAATCGTCCTAATTTCATCAAAGTAGAAACTATATAGCTGAGACTACAGATCTCCCTTCCTCTCTTTCAAATATCAATGATATTTCTTTTTTGAAATAAAAAGATGGAGCATAATTAACTTCAGTATGATACCTAGTTACCAAGAAAAGGAAGCTGAATTAACTTCTTAGGTACTCCCTTCATCCCAAATTGTAAGTCATTCCAAGAATCTTGGAGAGTCAAACTTTTCTAAATTTGACCAAATTTATATGATAAAATAATTATTATTATGATACCAATTAAGTATCATTAGATTCTTCCTTAATTATATTTTCATAATATACTCACTTTACGTTACAAATCTTAGTATTTTTCTCTATAAGTTTGGTCAAACATGAAAATGCTTTGACTCTCCAAGATTCTTGGAATGACTTACAATTTGGGGTGGAGGGAGTAGTTCCTTCCATATACTGAGTAACAGTACTTCACGCTACAGCATCTCTTACCCCTAAACACTAGTAATTCGCTTTCTCTAAAGGCCAACTAAGAAGGAAAAACATGAATGAGTACCAAAAAAGATGCAACTGGATTGATCTGTAAGAAATCTACTAAACCCTGGTGTCCAAAAGGGGGAAAATATACATTATGTGCCTAGTGTTCTAAATCGTGGGCTATAGCATTTAGCAGAGAGGTTTGCTCAGCCGCTAAAGCGCCGCTATTTACTGCTATAGCCTGCTATTTGGTACAACATTTTTGTAGCGGCAAATGGCATGCAATGTTTTCAGGTCGTCCGATTAATCGCGATTAATCGTCCTGGTCGGTCAGGAGTGCTCGATTAGGAGGTCCGACCCGACCAGGTCGACCAGAAACCTGGTCGTCCGATTAGTCGTCCACTTATCGCGATTAATCGTCCGATTAGGACATGGACGAGCAGGTTGTGTGCTCTGTTTTTGGGCTTTTTTGACTGGGCAGATATGTGGGGGGTATGAAGATGCTGTTGGTTGTCCCAGTTCTCCAGAAATAGTTAAGAAGGAGATGTTGGTTTACATCAAAAAGAGTTGAAGATGAAGAGGAATGTTGGTTTACAGTAATGCAGTCTTGATGCTTCCTTTATTGTGTATAATATAGTGTATATATAGAGGTAGATATATAGGTCGACCAGCTGATATGCCTGGACGACCAGGGACGACCAGGGGGACGACCAGGGTCGATTAATCGACCTGGTCGCTGATTAATCGCGATTAATCGCCTGGTCGGTCCTAGGTCGACCAGGATCGACCAGCCGACCAGAAAACATTGATGGCATGAACCACTATAACACCGCTACAGTCAGCTATTTAGAACACTGGTCAAGTGTGTCTAGTTACTCAATTTTTCATAAATAGATCTTACAAATCATCCATCAATCAAAGGAAATCAAATGCAGTGCTAAAAGGCATGTAAAAACAGGCTACCCAAGGATGTTGACAAGGATTTTCACATACAAATTGAAATGGACAAACACTGCAACTTTATAACAAAAAGGCAACCATAGACAAATTGTTACAATGTGGGGTCACTGACTTGGACAAGATTTAGCAAAGGATTATAAATACTTCAATTATGAAGTACTTGCAAATCTTATGAAACAAAACAACATGCAAACATACCTCCAAATCTTCAACAGATGTACCATCCTGTGTGTCAACCCCAGTGGTCAGAGATGAATTTTCATTGTTGTTTCTGCAATACAACAAATAAACATATTAGCAGGCATTTGAACATCAGGTAGCATATACAACAGGATGAAAAATGGTAAACATGTGTGAAAACCTGCTGGCCCCTGCATCTGTTGCAACTAATGGAACTTCTGTGCTTGTTGCAACAGGAACAACAGCAGTACTTGGAGCACCATTTTGCATGCCAACAATTGAACTGGAAGTGTTCTCCACATTGTGCGACGGGGCAGCACCAGGAGGAGCAGAGTTTGATGACCCATCATGTGAGCTGGGAGCAATTATACCAACAGCAGATGAAGACTGATTAGCAGGTATAGTAGAAGGTTCAGAGGCAGCAGATCCAACAAGAGCACTAGCAGCTATTCCTGATTCTCGATCAGGTTGTTGATTTGATGCCTTCTCTGCCAATTCACGTGCAACCTGAGAGAGAGAGAGAGAGAGAGAGAGAGAGAGAAATAATTGCAATAATGTAATTTTCAATTAAACAAATATAGAAGGACAAAAGAAGAGAAAGAAGAAAACCTTTAACTCATCAGGAATAGTCCATTTTGATTGCTTGGTCACTTTGTTGAAATAGTACCTTCAGTGATAGAACAGTCAAAATACGGAAAGAAAATGGAGGATACAATGACATATTGACATATAAATAAGAAAATCTCAATTGGCAATTAATTCCAGTATAAACTTACTTCCGTCCTTCTGGTGTAGTAAATTCTTTCCATTCGGTTGAGGCATCAGCCCTCTGTTAAATTAACAAAACCCATTGAAATGGAAATTAATACAGAAAGGACGCATTAAATGCATTACTTATACCAGAGAATGAACTGTCCTCAAGCAAAAAGAAACAAGAATGATTTCTTGGTCCTTTGCAAGTGCTTAACAAAATTTAAAGAATCAATCTAAATAGATAGAAAGCACAAAATAACGAAAAAGGGCAAAGAGTGTGCATGAATTTATGCACAGAAGCACATTGGGAATTGAACTCTTCAACTTCAGTAGTCAAAGATGATATCAGGCACAAGCATAGGGCTAGCTAAACAGAACAAAAACATATGGCTAAGCTGCATGACTATAAGCAAACAGCAGACGAACCTCCAAAGGTGTCATCAACTCAACTGGTTTCTCCCAACTTGATTGCCTTGTCTTCTTATTATAGTAGTACCTATAGAAAATGAAAGGGGAAAATTAAAGCAAACCAAATAAAGAGAAAACCACAACATGAAATGAAATACTTAAATTACAAGAGCTTGTAGTGAAGTTAATAACGGAAAGGAATTGAAAAAATACTAACTTTTTTCCCTCGGCGGCAGTGTGCTCTTGCCAGTCTGAAGAGCTAGGTTCAGACAAGTTGACCTTGTCATTTGCAAACTCAGTTATTCCAAAGTCAACAATATAAAATATTGTATAGTAGACAAAAACAATTGATACAGCAGAGGTTACAAAATTAGACAAAAAACAGGTGATGAAGCAGAGGTTACAAAATTAGACAAAAAACAGGTGATGAAGCATAGGCAATACTTACTGAAGGCAAAGTTGTTGGAGCTGACACCGGCTGGTGCCCAGACTGCACTAGATGAGGCACATGAGGTACATTCTGTCCTGGGCCTGTACCCCAGGCTTGCACTACAGGAGGAATCGATGTTGGTTGATACTGAAATGTCGAAGTTAACAAGTTAGTAGCTTAGCCTAAGATTAGTAACAGACATCATACGGAAATAATTAACTAGCAAAGAGTGTCTAATAGGACTAACTGTATAGGTCGGGGGCTGCATAGGGGCACCCATGGTGGGCAAATGGCCCCCAGGATACGCAGTTTGTTGCTGTGGCTGCATAGGTGCTGATGACATTGGTCTAGCTGGCTGATATACCATGGGAACCCCTTGTGATGCAGGTGGACCTTGATTTGAGTGAGGCAAATGCTGCCCAGGTTGTGGAAAATGTGGCATTTGCCCAGGCATGCCAATGTTAGCCCCCGGCATAGGCTGACCAACAGGACGAAACTGCTGTGCTGCTGGCGGCATGAACTGAGGAGGCTGCTGCGAAGGAACCACTGGCCTAAACTGAAAGTTGGAGCATGAGGAGCAACATTAGAAACATAGCCTAGAATTCTGGAAGCAACGAATGTGGAAAGAAACAAAAAAAATTAAAATTCAGTTTACCTGCATAGGCATTGGTGGTCCAAGATTTTGTGGCTGGGCACTAGAACCCATCATGGGAGGCCTGGGAGGCTGCTTGTAAGGCAATAAAGATGATTAGCACTATGTATACTACAGATGGCATGACAAAATAATATTTACAGCATGTGACAGCACTTACCTGAGGCGGCCCAGGAGCCTGCATATTACTAGCCATCAAGCCACCATCAAAGCACCGACAAAGAATAGGAAGAGCACCTCCAGAGATCACAGCTGTAAACTGTCCAAAGTATGGAAAAACAAAGATTAATTATAGAACATAACACGTGGAGAACAAATAAGCTATTGGATAAGAATAAGAGCTGCAACAGCTAACCTAAAAACTCCCATTGGCACGTGCTCGCTAGCTAACAGTACGTCCAAAGTACGGAAAACAGAGATTGATTACAGAACATGACACGTGGAGAACAGAGAAGCTATTGGATAAGAGCTGCAACAGCTAACTTAAAAACTCTCATCGCCACATGCTCACTAACAATACGAGGAGTAACGAAAACTCTAGGTGTTCGGTGCTTTGTCTTGCCTACCCGCCCTTGACTCCCCCAGCAAAAAAGGGCAACAACCTTCCTTTTTGGTAAAGGAATCGGACCCCTTCCCCTTTTGTCGGCACGCATATTATGAGCATTGGATCAGATAGAGTCCAACCCAGTTTATTGCTACTGACCAGATATAGCTAAAACCAAAAGATCTCCCCACCGTGGGTCGCATATGCACTACGAGAATTCTAGGCATTCCTTAGGAATCAACTCCTCTGCACTAAAACATCCAACTTGTGCTGCCTAATAAATAAATCAAACTAAAAGTTGCTGGAACATCTTGCGATCCCAATCTTACGCCAGAACGCAGCCTATCAGCTAGCGAGAAACCCTAGCAGGCAGTTAGGGTTTGAATGCTCAGTTTCGCACAGCAGCAAGGGGGAGAAGGGGTGGGCATACCTACTGGGTGGTGCTTGTGCCCGGTGAAGGATCCGAGAAAGACCTGGGCAGGCAGTTAGGGTTTGAATGCTCAGTTTCGCACCGAGCAGGCAGTTAGGGTTTGAATGCTCAGTTTCGCACAGCAGCAAGGGAGAGAAGGGGTGAGCATACCTGCTGGGTGGTGCTTGTGCCAGGCGAAGGTTCCGACGAAGTCCTGGGCGCCTAGCGTAGGGCGGAGGCGGAGGCGGAGACGGCGGCGGCGGTGGTCCGCGCAGTCGTCCCCGCGAGCGAGGCGCAAGCGGGGTGAACCGAAGTAAAAGGCATCCTAACGCATTCCGGGGCTGTCTAGTTAAGAAGATCCGATAGAAATTTTGATGGGCCACGAGCAGGCCGGGCCGCTGCTTTTTAGGCCTTGTTTAGTTGCAAAAGATTTTGCAAAATATGAATAGTAACTCTTTTGTTTGTATTTGACAAATATTGTCCAATCATAGACCAACTAGGCTTAAAAGATTAGTCTCGTCAATTCCGACCAAACTATGCAATTAGTTTTTATTTTCATCTATATTTAATACTTCATGCATACGTCTAAAGATTCGATGTGACAGGGAAACTGAAAAATTTTGCAAAATTTTTGAGGAACTAAACAAGGCCTTAGTTGCACGTCCGATCCCTGTGTTTGGTATGTAAGACCCAGACTTGTGTAAGACCTTGTTTTGATTCCTTGTTTAGATAAAAAAAATTGGATTTGATACTGTAGCACTTTTGTTTATTTTTGATAAACATTGTTTAATCATTAAGTAACTAGACTTAAAAGATTCTTCTAGCGACTTACTGTCAAATTGTGCAATTAGTTTTTGTTTTCATCTATATTTAATGTTCCATGCATGTGCCGCAAGATTCGATGTGACGGGGAATCTTGAAAAAAATTTGGTTTGGGGTGGACTAAATAAGGCCTTAGTTCACCCAAAATCTAAAAACTTTTTAAGATTCTTCATCACATCAAATCTTACGGTATATATATGAAACATTAATATAGATAAAAATAACTAATTACACAGTTTTCTTATAATTTGCGAGACAAATCTTTTGAGCCTAGTTAGTTTATGGTTAGATAATAATTATCAAATACAAACGGAAATGCTACAGTGCTCAAAAAACTTTTTTTGCTGAGAACTAAATAAGGCCTAATACAATTTAGGCTTGTTTGGTTTGGTAGTCATACCTTCTATAAACCCATTTTGTATATTTGGGTGGTTTCATGGACATGATCGAATCGGTTGTTCTCATGAGCCTGAACTAGTCGCACAAGCTCCACTGCCTTGGCCCGCTGAAGGCACCGAATAAAAGCCTCAATCCCCAGTGCCCTTGCTAGGGTTAGTGGTTCATTCTTCACTCCCTCTGCCACTCTCTTGCTTTCACTCACCCTCCGCTCCCTCGCACTCTCGTTTTCTTCTTTTGTGTTGCTGTTAGGGTTCCCGGTTGGGGGCTCGTCAAAGAGTGTCGTCGATCGTCTCTAGGTGGCAGAAGGTGAGTGACTATGGTTTGAACCAGAGTATGCCTTCTTGATCCCTTTATGTTTTGTCTTCTTGAAGGTGTTTACGACCGGATCCGGTTTGTTTTTGTTCAGATCTAGATACTCTGCACCCTTTCTACTACTTATTGCGAGTAGAATATTTGTGGCTTGTTTTTTTACTCTACTATAAGCAACTTGATTTATTTTTCCCATGTGAAGGCATCCTCTATTTCTATTTCAGAGATAAACGAAAATATAAGCATCTAAACATATAGACAGAAAAGAGGGGTAGAGTTCTAACACCTCTAGCCTAAATTGCACATTGTCTCGGAGTCACTAAGCTATGAATAAAGTTTAAGATGGGTGCTAATTTAACACCTAACGTAGTGCGCAACAGAGAGTTTTCACCTTTCTAATGACAAAAACAACTACCATACTAATGATAATGGAGCCCAGAAAAAGAAACAATATTATATTACCTACTTCAATTCGATGGCATTCTCCGGCGTCTGAGGCTAGCCACGTCAGCTTGTGGTAATGTTCACGGAAAAAAAAGCGCCGCACAAATACCTCTCCATCCCCTACTTAGGCCTTGTTTAGTTCGCAAAATTTTTTAAGATTCCCCGTTACATCGAATCTTGCGGCACATGCATGGAGCATTAAATATACATGAAAACAAAAACTATTTGCACAGTTCATCTGTAAACCGCAAGATGAATCTTTTGAACCTACTTACTCTATAATTGGACAATATTTGTCAAATAAAAACGTAAGTGCTGCAGTGCCGTTTTTCACCCGTTTGTGCGAACTGAACAAGGCCTTACAGCGTGGGCAAAATAAAGACCCACAAACTTCCCTCGATACCTCTCTCTCCCGATGCCGACCGCAGGCTGCTCCCTCCTCCATCCTCCCGACGCCACAATAGGGGCAACGACAACGACGTCGGGTGCCAGCCGCGCGCCGCGGCTGCCCTCGTCCTCCTCTACCACCTCGTCCTTCTCTTCCTCCTCTCTCCCCTCCCCTTCCTTTATCTCTCTCTCCCCTGCCCTCCCGATGCGGCGGTGGGCGGCGTGGCCAGCTCGTGCGGCTGGCCCGAGGCGGCGCGACGGCGGCTCTGCTGCTCCTCCTCCCCCTGCATCCTCTCCCTTTCTCTCTCCCCACGACCATAGCCACGTTTGCTCTGCAGAAACCCTAGGTGCCATGGTGGGCTCGGATCTGGCCGCGGTGATTCCTGGCATGCGCTGCACCGCCATGGCTGCCTCCGACATTTCTGATGGTGGTGTCTCCTCTGCTCAATTCATTTCTTAGCGTCTCCCAGGTGAAGCAAGGCCATCCCTTTCCTCTGTATCGATCATATTGCAGTTTTCTCTATGTCCCTCTTATCATCCGTACTGCAGGTTGATGAATTGTAATGTCTCTGCTCCTCCCCTCTCTCCTACTGCCCAAAACCCAGCCACCAGGTACGGAGCACTGTGGGTGATTCTCCTTCCATATTTTGTGCTTCAGCTTTAGTGTTTAGTTTGCTAGAGACAAAGATTTATTTCTTCAGATTTGTTTACCCGCTGAAATGTACAGATGCAGTAGATTTGGCTGGTCATTACGTGATACGTTTTGTGCAGATTATTGCCTTGTCTGATCCCTTATAAATCTAAACCTTTTTTATGGATGTTTCATGCTAACCAATCAACGCTTAACCTTTTGTGTTTAATTTCATAGAGTCCAATAATTATTTCTTCTGATTTGTTACCCGGTGAATGCATAGTTGTATTTGATTTGCCCGGTGATTAATGAGATGTTTTTTGTTCAGATTTATGCCTTGTTTATTCCCCTATAAGTCCTTTTCTTTGTCAGATTAATTTTGCAGCAGTTCTTGAATACGCTCGTGATTATACATGCATGATTCATGTATGGGAGGGTGGGGGACGCGGCAGGGTTAGAACCATATGGACCTAAATAGGGGCTCATGATTCATTAGATAATCTTTTGTTTTTTTCTCTATGCATGTTCTCCTTTTCCAAGCCTTTTCAAGATACCACTAAATTTGTATTGAATTTATCTAGGGGTGATGGACAAGTTTGTGTCTTGGTTCCTAATAGTTCGCGTAAAAGATTGAGGCTCTCTATAGCTACGCATGCAGTATCCTAACTAAGGTACATTTCTATTCATATAGTTTGGGATGCTTTGGAGTGTCAATTGTCTTTGCTTTAAAAAATGGTATCATGTTCATTTTTCACTCCTAAAGTACTCCAAGGATTCAAGTATTGATGTAGACATCTACGGCAAGCTAGAACTGTAGAAATAATAAAACATAAATTATATGATTATTGATGCTCTTGTTATTCCTTAGTTAGGTTCAGGTTTTTACATGTATATACCTTCGTATTGGTTGGTGTCACGAAGTGTCTTTAGTAAAAATAGAGATAGGGTAATCCTTTGGATGATACATTATTAAATTAACATGTGTAGTTATATAACTGCAACCAAAGAAAAATGAATCCATTTGTTAACCTCCAATAACAAAGATTTATATGATGATAAGTTTATATTGTTGTCTGATTTTTATACTTAGTTAAATCTTTCCTAAGTAGCGAGACTCTTCTGCTGATAATAAGTTCTTTTAACTATATGAATCATGGGGAATTCTCCGGCGTCTCAGCCCCATCCACATCATCACCGTGTATTGTAGCATAAAAAGGAGATAAATGTCTCCGGAACTGGTTTCTCATGCTCACCACCCCTTAAGCTTTGATTTGTATCCTCATTGCTTATAATGGAATGTTCTCAGCATATGCCATTGGCCATTTTCCCATTCTTCAGCTTATGATGAAAATTCCATACCACTGCTCAAGGATAGCATCTGATGTTCATTCGCTTGTGAGGTATTCGGCATGACCTACTACATACTCTAGTTGTCGGCATGCCTTGAAGCTCCAAGTTGATAAACAAATGATGATTGGTATGTTTCTGAGGCCTCTAAAAAATCCTACCTGCTTTGAAACAAATACCTTCTTTGTTGCTGCAGCAGAAATTTTATGGACCTTTAAAACAACGTGTTGGTTTGCGGGACAGAAATGTCAGTGGGATTTACTATTATTTATGTTGCAATTTTCTTTGGTCTATATAGGTGCTACAACTAGATGACGAGCAAAGCAGCTTTTCATTTATTAGGAACATTTTTTTTGCAACTATCCATTTGTTATGAAGATTTTTTGCCTAATTTGTTAGCAATTTTTATTTAACTCAGCTGTTTTTGTTTCAGGAATGCCTGTTCAAACACCAACTAATTATTTTTGGGAATTCTCACTGTGCCTTTCTTTGTTTATTCAACCGTTAAAATTGTATGACAATTTTCCCTATCTTATTTCCAATGCTTTGTACATAACAAAAAAATGCATCGCTTTATCTTAACAGTACTTGGTTCGTTCACCAACATTAGGATGCTACTGCATTGAGTAATACATTTTCCTGTTATAAATGTACATACCGACACAACTCATTTGCCAGTCATTTAGCATTTTGTAATAAAGATATCGCTGTTAGGCGGCTGTTATGCTTTTCCTGCCAAATTATTTGCTTATTTCACTCTCAACAATCAAGTTCTCTATGCGCCATTTGTCAAATTTTGTGCTCCCTTCTAACAGGGTGCAAGTACCTATCTAGGGCATTGTGTCTCTATAATCTGCCTTTATATGGTAGATTCAAAAATTTTATGCCTCAATAATATTCTTGTTCCAATTTTCTTCCTATTACCATGGATTCTCTAACATTTAAATTTGGACCACACTCTGGAACGACTCGTACTTACACCATTTCAAATTCAGCTTTATATAAAAAAGCTTTGTGGTTTAATTTGCATTTGCACATCCAAAATGGTTTTGGTATTATCAAATGAAATTTAGGTGTGCATACTGCTGCTTGGGTTTTCTTTTTTCTTTTATTGCTATATGGTGATTCTCAGAAACCTACAGAGTACATGTTTCTCCTTTTGAGCACTCCTACTTACAAGCATAATTGCACATGGTAAGATTTCGTGTCATCTCCATGTTGGTTTACAACTTATACAATGATAATATGTGCGTCAGAAACAAAGCATGTATATTTGAACTAGCCTAGAGGAACCATGCCAGTTAATTTTTTCTATTATACTACTTTTAGAACTAATATAGTTGGGTGCAGTATGGCAACTTAATTATGCTACCTCAGAGAATACAAGTGCTATATACATTTAGAATTCTATCTTGGTTATGATACTTTTAAAAGTTTTGCATGCACGGATACCTTGTTATGATTGGGACGTCTAGTTATGAACTCTATTTAAATATCATTGGTACACAATTAAGTGTTGCGCTATCCCATCAATCATTATTAAAACCTCTACTTACAAATGTTAAAGTACGGTTCAAGGTTTTTTCAGTGCAACTAAGGTCGTTACATGGTTTTACTTAGTTCTACTGAGATGTTATGAGTCCTAGACTCCTAGGTGGCCAACACTATTAATTATTGCTACTGACACATCGTTGTAGTTTAAGGTTGCTTAGAGTTGGAAATTTATGTGTACTTTTACTTCTGCTCCATGTCTTACCACTAACTGCCGAATAGCTTTATGTCAAGACAAAATGATTCTTATACACTGTTTGTTTTCATATTTTATTTTATTATAGTATTTCTTCGAGTTGTGATATGGTCCATGCACAAATAACTGCATGCATTTTCAACACATGCATATTCAGGTTTCTCAATCCATTTGGATGTTTTCTGGACTGCATACATCACCTGCATATCCGTGTTTTTTTGGTTTAGCACCATGGAAATGATAATTTTCATGTTAATTTGTTTTGTCCATCTGAAGAAAATCTCAATGCTAAACAGTAACTTATTTTTTAAATGCTAATCCATAGCTATGATTTTTACCTAATTAAGAGTTTTGTATTATTATGTCTTAACGGTCCAGAACTGTGTTTTATGAAATTTATTATATTTTCAATCCAAACAACCTATATCAGTTACTTTAATGTCTATTTGTTTTATCTCCACCTCCATCATGCTTCCTTCTAACTTGCAGTATGAAGCTCCAACCTTAATGTTTCATAGGACGCCCCTTGTTACTGTCAAAATCATTTTTGACACAATTACATACCTACTAAGAGTTAAGGCATCTTGGTGAGTTTTTCATAGGCCGCTTTGTCTGTACTCGATGTTTGTTTATGCATTGTTCTGCGCAGTAACACATATTACATGCCTACTGCCTCTTTTGGCAATTGTTATTATCTTATATTGAGTGTTCCTTTATCTGTTTTTTTGTTATAGTCAAATCTGAATGATTGTTGGGTCCTTCTGTGGCTATTCAATTTAGTTTCTATTGTCTACTCCTTAACACTTAAGATTTTGAGGTGTAAAGAATTATGGCTTGATGGATGCCAAGAATGGACTTAGTTCTGACACTAAAGGTGATAGAATATCTCTAGAGAGTCAATCCTATGTGAGTGTCTTTGACTTAAATATGCATGTTGTGGAACCTCTGATTCAGAATACATCAGCCTATGTATCCTTTTCTCTTTCACTTCAATACTGTAATCTGGCTTAATGTTTTAGGACTGTAATGCCAGCTAGAGGCTCTGCTTACCCAAATTTGGCTCCTCAACTCAGCTTGGACCGTAAGTCTAGAGTCTGGACTATAAGGAGTTGTTGACATCCAGAACAAGTATGGGATTGCTGACGAGCCTAGCCAAGAAATAGGTCAACCTTCTAATTTTTATTTGAACAAACTAGTGCTCAATTTTTAGTTTCCTGCTATAGTTGGCCTGAAATTACAGACCATTTGTTTTACATGTTTTAAATTTAAGAACTAGAAATTAAGGTAGGTACAACATCTTATCTTGTCTTTATTGTCCATTGTTTGCACCTAGCATTTTGATTTCCTTTGAAGCCATTTTCCCCCTTTTTCCCACACAACCATCCTTCTTATGTGTATGGATGCTTCCAGTTTATTATCACAGGCATACATCTCCACATGGCCAATGTCCATTGCATGTGCTATAATAGATTGATTGAAAACAATTTATGAATCCTTTTACTCATAATAAATAGCCTTTTTTTGTTTTCAATTCCTGCAAATCGTTAAAGACAGTTCCAATTCTAGGTATGTCAGAAAACATGTTATTTGCCACTGCTACTGCCAACCTATTTGCCACACATGTACACTTCAATTGTGTTCGGTTTTATTCGATCATATCTAGGTTAGTTATCTAATTCTATAGGTTTTCCTTTGTTCCATCCCATGAAGTATCTTAGTTTACACATGCTTCCATGTTTCATTTGAACATATGTTTCATTGGTTTTGACAAGATGACTGAACATTGTGCCAACTTTACATAGCTCAACTTTAGTACAATCCTCTCTAGGTATTACAAATAACTATTTTTATTTGTTACGTTTTGTGTTTCATTTTTCTTATTAATATATTGACTCATTACTATTTACTCAGTCATTTAAAAAGCACAAAGAAGTATCTGAGTTCATGAGAAATAGTCCCCTTCCTTAATCCACTATAGCTTGCTGGACAAGTGGATGTTAAGTGTAGAGGACCATATCTTGTCTTTACTGTCTATTATTTACATCTAGCATTTTTGTTTTCCTTCAAAGCCAAATTCTTGATTAGATCAAAATTTCTAGGGTACTTTCCTTAATCTATTTTAATTCCCTACATTTTTACTCCATGAACTTATGATACATAAGCCAACACAAAGTGTTGACCTTGCCATCACTGAATGTCTATCGAAATTATTTTCTAGTTAGCTACTTTTCACTTCATAATTTCATCAAAGATAGCATCATACATGGTACAACACCTAAAAAAGGTCGACATCATGTAAAACACCGCACACCTAAATAGCTGCCCAACCAAACCTATATTCTTTTTGTATATCATATACATAGCGATGCCACTTTCTACTTAAATATCATTCAGATGTGCTCCATTGTAGGTGTGGGGGTATAAACCCCTATACCCTTACAGCTAGACTTGGGCGGGGTGATTTGGCCCATTACAAGATGAGTCACAGCTTGATCTACCTACTCGGAGTTCTGCGCAAGGAAACTCGACGTGCAGATCAAGTAAGATCCTGTTCGGTTAGAATAGAGATTGATATCGTACTATCTATGACAATTGTAACTGACTAGGATTTTTCTAGATTTGTAACCTTGTCCCCCAGACTATATAAGGAGGAGCAAGGGAACCCCTTAGAGCAACTCATAACACCTCGTATTAATACAATCAGACGCATGACGTAGGTATTACGCCCTTACGGTGCCCAAACTTGGATAAAATCCTTGCCTATGTCTTGCCTCACCATCTAGTTCGTAGCTTGCGCACCTGTGTGCCGACAATCTACTACCGAGGGTATACTCCAAAGTAGACTACCGACCAGCTTTTATCGATAGTGGCGTGCTAGGTAGGGGTGTGCGTGCCAGGTAGGGGTGTGCGTACTAGATAAACAAGATGGTCATCATTCCCGCTTCCGCATCCGTGGCAGGAGGCCTCACGTTCACCATTGGTCAGATCACCTGGATGACCGGTTCCGACGGCTTCACCGCCACGATCATAGAAGAAACACAGATCTAATCTGCGCCAGTTTTTTCTTCGACCACGTCGGCTGCGACCACGACCACGTCAGCCACGACTACCACGACTCTGACAACGTCTCCAACTGCGTCGACGACACGTCCTCCACTTCCCCGATACAACGAGAAGCAGATTGGCAACGCCGATCTGCTTGAGGCTATCGACCAGGTCGACCTCAAGCTCTTTGAAACCCTAGCTCTGGTAGATTCAATCTCGGGTCAGACTACCAGACCAGACCAAATTGATCATTACAGATCTATTCGACCAACTCATGTCACTACACACAAATAGTTGGAAATAGATCTAATGATCACCGCCACCCTAGAAGGACGGACCGTTCAGACTAAAGTAACCCCTCAGATTGGCAGTGATTGGTGTTTCCTCACGGCCTACGCAACTCGGCTGCACTGGCCTCGCATCACACACATCTGCTATTCGCTGATTCTACGCTGACAGAACCAATCCAGGATTAGCGTACCTTAGGCGCACGCCAAACACGCCACTTCGTCAACATGGTCTCCATCTATATTGTCCCAGAGAACGACACTTCAAGCACACAATCTAGCACTGGGTCTGTCCCGACCGACCGAGGTTCTGCACCTCGAGGATGATGAGTACGATATGGATTTCCCTCCATACCCTCTAGGCTTCCCTCGCTTTCTAGTCTTCCCACTGTGACGAGGAGATCTGGTCCTCAACGTTAGCATTGACAAACTGCCACTTGATGGCGAAACCGATGACCAGAGGCAGTAACACGAGCAGCGGAATGCCAACTGCGCTCAACGGTGAGCACACGAAGAAGAGCAGCAAAGACATATAAACTAGCAAAACCTTGACGATGTTTTTGACATGATGAGTAATCAATAGGTTTTCAAAACCCAAGTGCCAACGTAGCTATCGCTATGGCAAAACTCGAATGACTGCCAAACACGCCAGAATACCAGGATGTCCGACTAACATAAGGGCACACCTGATCGCCGCCATGGGACAAACAGCAGATCTAATTAGATGGGCTCAGGCTGCCTCTTATAGGCCTGCCATCTCTAGTTGCAGTAACCAAAGTCACGTCTCACCACCACCTAGTGATTCCCGTCATGACCAATCACCACTAGGCGGCGCCCACCGAAGAAATAATAACGACCACCGCAATCAAGAGGAGCACCACAACGACCGTGATCGAGATGCCCGTCAACGTCGTCAAGACCATCACGGTCACAACCAAGAAGTCAATCAGAGGGCAGACCATGATCTCTGCCATAACCTTCCACCACGGGACGTACGTGACCACATTGACAAGCGCATTAATGACAGGGCGGCCCATGAGAACATCCGGCGCATTGAATATGATACTGTGCATGGCCCCCCCAGGTTGAAGCAGTTTATCCCTCATCTCTGGCAAGTCATATGGCCCCACAAATTCAAGCTAGAGAAGCTTAAGAAATACGATGGCAAGGAGAATCCTGAGAACTGGATCACCCTATACAAGACTGACGTCCGGTCAGCCACAGGCGACAAACACGTGATGGCAAAGTACTTCCCCGTCATCCTTGATCAAGCCGGTTACCAGTGGCTACTCGGCCTACTAGAAAACTAGTTTGACACATGGAAGGAGTTACGCCAGACTTTCATCGACAACTTTATAGCTACCTACGAATAGCCTGGCAACAAATACAACCTCGAGAGGATACGTGATCGCAAGGTCAAAGCTCTACGCCTCTCGGCTAAATAACGCTCCCTATACAGTTTGGTACTCCCGACCACTTCCGCATCGAGTTCGTCAACTTTGTGGTCACTGACTTCGAGGGAACGTATCATGCCATCTTGGGTCGTCCCTCACTCACCAAGTTTATGGCACTACCACATTACACTTACCATCCTCCTAAATTTTCATGGCCATATGACTTACAGATTTAAAGATACAATCACCCTCTTTTTATTAGGGAATAAAAGAGATAAATCATAACTAAATATTTCTGCAAAAACATGTTATGTTTCATATTTTTATTAAAAACTAAATTAACTCAAGAACATAACCAAATTTGAATCATTCAATTTGGATATGCAAAACTCGAGTTATGGAATTTACAAAAACAACACCAAATCTGCCCAAAAACAAAAATAGAGGGATAGGGAGGTAGAGGGTGACAGGGAGGGACCCACGCGTCAGTGACTCTACAGTGAGGGCCGAGGCTTCCCCACTGGAGAACTCGACGACAGCGAGGTCTCCACGGCAGCCAAGGGCACCATCGTGCTCTCCTCTCTCTTCCATGTCGATTGAGGTAGGATTCCCTAAGTCTACTGCACCGGAGGTGCTTCGCCGTCAAGAATGGCGGCGCGGCGGTGTTGTGTGGCGGTACACCGGCGAGCTAGGGCCACGGTGACCCAGTCGAGGTTCATGCCGAGCAACAGTGAATCAAGAGAAAGTGATAGGAGAAGGAATCATGGCCGGAGGTGGACCAGAGAGCTCTGGCCACATCGTCGGTGAGCGCGGGGTTACTCCAGCAATGTAGAATCACGGCGGAGTGAGCAATGTGGGCTCACTGGTGCTCGGCTGGGGCAATGCATGGGTGCGACGACGAGGTAGAGGACGTCCTAGTGGAGCTCTGTGCGCGGTAGCTTGGCTCAGGATGCAGGGTAGAGCACTGGCGAGTTCGCCGTGCAATGGCGGAGCGCAGTTGAGCTCTAGCGGGAGGAAGAAGACGAGCTGGAGCTAGGAGTGAGCGCGTCTGAGGCGTCAAGGAGGTGCGTGGCGCTCAAGTGAACGTGTTGGCGCTGACTGGCGGGGTCGCCGTTGACATATGGCCGACAGGTGGCCGGACACGCAGCAGCGCCTTGATCCCCAGCTCTGTTCTGATGAACTCGATTGAGACTTCAACGACGACTGAAACTGAAACTTTGTCGACGTTTTACTCGCAATCTACTCGATGGATTTGGCTCAAATTTGTTCCATTGGACAGAGGTACATGAGTTCTACAACTTTGGTTTAAGAAACATGATCTAATTCACCATGGATTTCAAACTACAAAGCTCCCAAGTACCCTACCTTGAAACTGTGTTGCACTGGACTTAGAAAAATTTGACTAAGTGCAAAAACAGCACTAATTTCTGACTTGTGGGCCACTTTTGAGCATGTTACATACATTTTCATGAAAGGGTCCCAGAATAACTTTTGTAGCTTATACAATTTGCTACAACTTTGATTTAGGGATCATTGCCATGCAAGGTCTCTAACACTGTTTTCATAAAAGGTCTTTGAAAAAGGGGTCTAGGAGGTCAAAGTAGGTCAAACTAGGGTTACCATGACTTAGGGGAAGTTTTGGGTGACACCTCCAACATGAACGTTGTTCCAAAACATATTCTAAGCTTAGTTAAAGTATTTGTGGGGACAATAGACACCTATTTGCATTGGTTCTACTATGGCATACACATATATAAGCATTCGAACAACTCTTTGCATACAATTTCACATGAAATGACATATGATCATGGCATGATGCTTATGAGTGAATGTGATAATGCTCATGCTAATGCAATGCAAGTGCTTAACATGCAAGGCTAACACTAGAAGTGTTACAAGATTAATTAAGAGTTTGAATCCCTAAGTTATTACTAATTCATTAAGTCTATCATCTACATTAGCAAAAAATACAATCATATATATAGCATAAAGGACTCTTCATCTATGCATAAGGAACATCACTGTAGAGAGGTTTGGGATCATAACAAGACAACCCTAGAAGACCGTGTTCTACTAGTCCTACATACAGGGAGTGGACTACATATGACTCAATGGGATTATTATCATGCCTATGATCTACCACATGGCCCAACATTGGGTGCATTCGTAGGTGTTGACGGTCCTTAAGTACCAAATATAATCATCAAATAAATAAAGAAAAGGATCCAAATGCAACCAACACCTAGACTTAGGGTTTTATCTGACAGAATTCCATGAGTTTTGGTGTTTGTCTATTTCTGCAGGGGGTTATCAGGAAATATGGAAGAAAGGCCCACACGTCAGGTTTACATAGAGATATTAACGTGCCGCGCAATTTTCTATCATCCAGAAGACTCTAGAAGCCACGGGAACGAATGGGAAGGCGATCGGGCCCGGGGGCAGGGCGCCTGCCCTCCCCCTTGGGCGCCCGCCCTGTTGCAGAGTCCAATCAGGACCCGTCTCGCGGATTACGCTCCACCGACCTAAAGGATCAAGGATAACCGTTCAATCAATGTCGGTTTGATCCGACGGCCCACGTTCACCTGAGGGGACTATATAAGGAGACCCTCTGGCCCCTGGAGGAGAACAAGTTCATCATAGAGTTGAGAGGTGCCCTCGAAGGATAACCTTTCCTCTAAATAGACTTAGGGCTTAGCATCCAATGTGAGAGTAGACTAGATCTACTAGATTGAGAGAGATAGAGTTGAGGTGTAGATCGGAGGAAGCCCGACCTGTCGGTGTCTACTCCGAGGTTGTACCTGCAGGATCAAGTCTCCTAACCCGAGGCTTGCTCCTAGGATTCTTCAGTATTTCGACTTCTAAATTCTAGTAAGTTCTTGTTCTTATTGTTCTTTGGTTTATGAGTTTACTTTAATCTCTTCCGGTTGAGTTTAGAGTAATCATTGCTAGCGTAAATGTGGTGTTTGGGCTAGGGTACTCATAGATATCCCCTGACTAGCTGAACCGTGGTAGTAGCGAGGAACGTGACATTTCCGAGTTACGTTTGCAGCCCACATCTCGTTAGCAGGACGAGTAGGGTTTATAGGTGCGGGTCGAACATCCTCTGTGGTGTCTAGATTCCATGAGGAGCCTCCCCAATAGAACAATAGATCATCCTTACCAAGGTTAGAACGAGACTACAGTTGTAGTCTTCTCTACACATCGCTCACATCGAATCACATTCTTTGTAGCCTAAAGGGTAGTAGCAATAGATTTGGTTAGTCAGATGCACGCTTTCTACCAGTGGTAAAAATATAAATACGATACACTGGATAACCTCCCGGGTGAAGTGCTCACCGATATCCATGTGCTTGTGGATCATTTCCTAATGGCGTTACCAAATATCAACAAGCATTTCTGGCGCCGTTGCCGGGGGAGAAAGACGGTTTGCTGAGATAACTTTAAGTCTTGCTATTATCTTGTATTATACTTTTATAATTTTATTCTTTTATCTTTTTATTTTTTCCATCTTTATGGATAACTTAAATTCCACACCTATTATTGAATTTTTTGCACCTTCGGAGACCAGCCATAGACCATGGGAGTCAACAAGTCCTTTCTTTGCCTCTAATTATGATCTGTGTTTGGAGTTGATTGCAATAGGTCAAAACCAACCCTTTTCTATTGCTGAGGTCCTATCTTTTAATCAAGAAGATAATGAACTTTTAGCTACACCTAGGGAATCTTTTAATCTTTCTATAAATTCTGGTTTAAACCTAGCCCTACAAGACCATATTTTTTCTCGATATTTTCACATTGGTCTTAATCATATAACCTTCAGTAGAGTTTTTCTTTCTTTATCTATTAGTAAAGCAAGGTATGTCTTCATTCGTGGACATCCTTCTTGCACTAGTCTTCATAGAAAAATCTTAGAGATAAAGAAGGAATCATCTCCCAGATGAGGAAAGGAAGTTTCAATAGCCGATTTCCAAACATTTCAATCCCATGATTCGACTATCCAACCCAAACTAGTAGTGCTCCAAAATCATCTAAGCGAAGAAGAAATTCTACCTTTGGAAATTCATTTTGGGATAAGCTTAAACTTCCTGCTTCATAAGAGACCTTTGAGTGCATATAGTCTGAACCTTCCTAAGAAGGGATCTCTTAGAAAGCATCTCAAATCCAATCCCTTTGATGGACATCTAGAAAGACTCAAGGATGGCGTCTTAAGTGATGCAATAGAAGGAGATCAAAACCATTTAGAAGACAATCTCATCTTCTCCCCTTCTATGACCACTTTTGATGACTCGTTCGAACCTATCTTTAAACCCATCCTTGAGCCTAATAATTTCTACTATGCTCTTTCTCTTGAACCTCCCAATGATCCTATGAATCTATCTAGACATCCTGTAATACCCAAAATTTGATTTTGAATTAATAGGAATTAATTTGATTATTTAAGAATTTTTGTGAGCATTTGAATCTAGCAAATAAATAATTTTATGGAGAATAAAATTTATCATAAGGGTAGCAACATGCTTTTGCATTCATGCTGAGAATAGCATTTATTTTGTGTTGTGTGTTTCTGTTTTTACCTTTTGTTTTTGCTCAAAATTGCTTTGGAAAACATGTTTTGGAAAATAAAAACAAAAAAAAGAAGAGAAAGGGAGAAAGTCCCAGGGATCCAGGCTGAGGCCCAGCTCCCTTCCCCCGGCCTGCTCTTTTTTTTCCCATGCGCGTGGCCCACTAGTGGCCAGCCAGCCCCGCGCCCCCCTCCTCCCCACTGCGGCCCACCAAGCGCCAGGCGGCCCGCGCGCCCCACTTCCCTCCCTCTCCCTCCTTTCTTTGGCTGACGGTTGGGGCCCGTGTGTCAGCGTCGCCTTCCTCCTACCTCTCGCCGTATGCGAGCAGGACTCGGCTGAGAGTCCCGTGGCCGAATCAATCCCAAAAACTTCGAGATTTCCTTGCCAAAACGTGCAAAGCCAAGCCCTATAAAGCTCTGAGCCCACCCCGCACCTTCCTTTTGCAACCTTTAGCGTCCGAGAAGCCCTAGCCGCTGCGTTTGGATCTCACTGTGCCGAGCTTCTCCGTTGGCCGCGACCCGAGCCTTCCGTTCGCTTCTAGCCTGAGAAAACCCCTTGGGTGAGTTTGCCGCACTCTCCTCCACGCGCCCATGGTCTCGGTTTATGTTTTGGTGCTCGGAGACGAGAAGTCGGCGAAGCCGGAGAGCTCCGCGGTGGCGCAAATGGCGCACCACCGCGCCGGGGCACCCCCTGCTGGCCGGACCGACGCCAGCGCCCCCCTGCGTGTTTCCCAGCCGCCCGATGGAAGATCACCGGCCAGGATTAGAAGATACCCCTTTGGGAGGGTATTTTTCTTAAGAGACCCTCGGTTTTCTCTTAATTGAACCCGCGGTCCTGGCGCCCTGGAGGAGTTTACGTTTTCCAGATTTAAAAGCATATTTCTATCGGCTCAGTTCAAAGGCGCTTTCCAGAAATTACAGAAATGCCACTGATTTTATTTTACTCATAAAATGCTCATTTTAATTCCGTTTTTGTCCATTCAAATTCCGTTAGATTCGTAATTACATGCTCTACATGTTAGAATGTTAGTTTACTGTTTTGGAACTTTTTAATTTCCTGGTACTATTTAATTAATTATTTCTCTATAGGAAATCTTAGAAAATTCATATCTTTCACGTTTTAATTCCGATTTTCGTGAACTTTACGTTTGTGTGATCGTAGCGCTGCGTAGGATATTTTCATAGACTTTTATATTTGTTTTACCACTGTTTAGTGTAATGTTCTAATTATACCTTGTTTGCTTTGTGTATGATTGTCTCCATTGGATTACGTGTTGTTGATTGATGTTTGAGAATAGACGGTGAGCCGTACGTAGGTGATCTAGACCAAGCTTTTGAAGACCAGCAGGCTCAGGAGAGCTTTGAGCAAGGCAAGTATAACTTGGGATCATCCTTGTTACCTATTCACTTATAACTACACATATATATCATATGCATGCTATCACCTTGTCGACCTTAGCAAAATCATAGATGATTGTTACCTGGATTCCTTGCTACCTACTTGATATGCATTTGGTATAGATATGCTAGTGCTTGATATAATCCATGATCTTGTAAGATGATTAATAGCTATGCAATGAACATAAAAGAATGACAAATAACTGTATGAGATCTTGTCTGTACGTGATCACCCGGGATAACAGTGCAACCATGAGGGCTATAATGGCTCTGGCTTTAGCTCAGTATGAAGACCTTTTATAGCTTGTTAGAGGTTACCCGAAAGGGCGGAGGGGCTGAACCGTTTTGGGTATAGTGTGGCCTGTCTATATGAGTATAGGCTGCGAGTCATTGTGCCATCGGAAGGGGGCTCTATATCTGCGCGCAAAGGAAACCTTGCGGCCCTAACTTGTTAGACGAACTTTTGAAAGGCTTCATAGTGATCCCTGCCGACTTCCCTAGGAAGAGGGTTAAGAGATTAGCTACCTCGGGCGAAGGGGTAAATCATGACTCATGGGTAAAGATGTACAACCTTTGCAGAGTGTAAAACTGGTATACTAGCCGAGCTCACGGTCAGGAGCGGCCTTGGGGACATCTACATTAAGATGATGAGCTTGTTATGTTATTATGTTTATTTGATTATCGTTTATGCTATGAATTAATTATGCTTACACTAGATCATGTGATTAATGGATTATTTATGCTACCTTGACATTTGCTATCCAATGAATAAACATGCTATCCACTATTAAAAGCTGAATGCAGTCAAACCAGTGTCAGCTATTTGAGCCTCATGAACCCCTGGTTATACTTGTTGAGTACGATATGTGCTCACTCTTGTAATTTCCCAACACCTCAGGATATGCTAATGAAGATGACTGGAATGAGGATTACCGTTATGAGTACTAGGTTTGGAGTCAACCAGTCAACAGTGTCCCTGTGTGGAGCTTCCGTCGAGAGCGTTGTTTTACTTCATGCTATCATTTTTGTATGAGACTATGTGATATATTATATTCCGCTATGTAATAAACACTGCAATGGTACATTTGAGATTTGTCTACTTATGTGTGCGACTATTCCTGGGGCACATATGAGTCTTTTATGCATCCTATTTTGTTCTTAAAATATGGGTGTGACAAATTGGTATCAAAGCTTTGTTGACTGTCGAACGCAAGCCTAGTTAGAAATCAGTCGCCTTAAGGTTTTGAAATTGCTATAAAATCCTTGTTCTATAAACCTTGATATTTTCTCCTATACTATATCCTTTCCATTGCTATTCATCTTCACCTTGTTGCTTATTTTAAAGACTTATTCTCATCCCCAATCCTTGCTTGGTATGCTTTTAAAACCTTGTCTTACCACTTTCTAGCGTCATTGAAATAGGTGTTTTAGGACCTTTACCCTTAATAGGAAGAGAACGATAGCACCGCAAGTTGAGTCAATGCTTGAAGTGTGAAACCTTTGATGCTTGGTTTGGTTTGTTATTATGCTTATGCTTGATTTGGATCTTTGTAATGAGTGTAATGATCTTGTATATTTTATCTACAATTTCATTTAGTCTATAGGCCTAAGGCATAAGGATTAATGGACTAAATAGTCGGGTTTGGTTAAAATCCTGTTTATGTCCTTTGCTGTTTTCTGGAGCAGTCTGTAAAAATTCTGGTATAAATCACATTCTGTTTGTGCAATATTCATCAAATTTTTCTGGAAACAAGTAGACCTTCATATCTTTCCAATGCCGCAAGAATGACCATAATATCTATTATGAGCTGTGAGTTATGACTGTTTAAAGTTGAGGTTTCTACGCAGTCTGGAATTCTGTACAGTTTCGGTTGTACCCAGTTTTTGATTAACCTAACTTTGGAATCTGGTAATATGATCTAAATGAAAGTTGTAGAAAATTTCTTTATCTTTTCAACGGTGTACTTCATGTATCCTTTTGAATTCTGGAACTCGAGATATGACTGATTTTCTGATCAGCTGATGTTGGATGTTACCCAGAAAATTTCAGATTCCGTTAACTCTTGTAACTGTCGTGCTGGACATTACTAAGACATGATTGTATGCCTCGAAATGCAGATGGCAGTAAGAGGAAGAGGCAGAGGCAGAGGCCGTGGCAATGGTGACAATGCCCCAATTGTTGTGGAGGAACTTATGCAAACTCAGAATGAGATGATGCACGTTTTCATGCAGCACCTACAGCAACAACCCCCACCAACACCACCACCTGTTCATGTGAGAGATAAGCGTGGAGAGTTTATGAAGGGAAGACCCCCAGTGTTTACACACTCAGCTGATCCTATGGAGGCAGATGATTGGCTTCGTGCTGTAGAAAGACAACTGAACATAGCCCAGTGCAATGATATGGAAAAAGTGTTGTATGCTTCTGGACAACTTCAGGGAGCAGCTCAGACATGGTGGGAGTCATACCAAGCTGCTCGTCCCAACAATGCTCGTCCTGTCACCTGGATGGAATTTTGCAGAGACTTCCGAGCACGACACATCAATGAGGGAATGATGGAGCTCAAGCAGGAAGAATTCAGATCTCTCAGGATGGGTTCTATGTCTGTGGCTGAGTATCATGACATGTTTGAGCAGTTGGCTCGCTATGCTCCAAATGAAGTTAGAGAAGATGCTGATAAGCAACGTCTATTCATGAAAGGTCTTTACTATGAACTTAGATTGCAACTGGCTGGAAACACTTATCCTACTTTCCAGGCACTGGTGAACCGTGCTATTGTGTTGGATAACATGCGCAAAGGTCAGGACAAGAAGAGGAGGATGCTAGCACAAGGTTCTGGAGGCAACAACCGCCAACGTTTCAATTCTCAGCAAGGCGATCAACAGAGGTACCAGGGACCGGTTGGACAATGGGATCGCAACCAACAACCTCAGCGTAATCCTAATCAACAGCAGAGTGGTCAGCAGGTTCTCCGCTCAGGGAATTCAACTGCCACCTCTATGAAGAGAAGTGCTCCCAATACCCCTACTAGGTGTTTTCGCTGTGGGAAAGAAGTTCATATGTCATATGATTGCCCAGAGAGGTTCAACCAGCAGAACAACAATCAAAAGTCTAATTCTCATGGAGCAAAGGTGAACCACGTGGCTGCAGAGACAGTACAGGAAGGACCAGAGATTATGATGGGTACGTTCAGTATCAACTCTATGTTTTATTTGATTCTGGAGCTTCGCATACATTCATATCACAAGCATTTGTTAGAGTTCATAGCATTCCACTAGTTGCCATGAAAACCCATATGCTAGTAAACTCATCGGGAGGGACTATACCAGTTTCGTATTGTTGCCCCTCAGCAAGTCTTTCTTTAAGGGGGGTAGATTTCCCGGTTAGTCCTATGGTTATGAGAACCTCAGCCATAGATGTGATACTGGGTTTGGATTGGATGAAGAAATATGCTACAGAAATTAAGTGCAAAGAGAAAGTAGTAGTTGTGACAACACCGAAGGGAGAGAGAATCAGTGTGGATGTAGCAGTGCAGGCTCCACCCACCGCTACAGTGAATCAGCTGAATGATGGTGTTGATCTTCAGGACTGTGTAGGGAATAGATTTTCAGATAAGATGCCAGGTATGCTACCTGACCTAAGACGTTGATTTTGCTAGTGCAATGGAATCGGTTTTCAGAGGCAGAAGCAACTTGATAAAGAGAGGATGTTTGGAGAGGGCCATATCCACAGTGGTTTGTTTATGCACTGCTCAATCTCGAGGACGAGATTCTTTTAAGGGGGGTAGAGTTTGTAACACCCAAAATTTGATTTTGAATTAATAGGAATTAATTTGATTATTTAAGAATTTTTGTGAGCATTTGAATCTAGCAAATAAATAATTTTATGGAGAATAAAATTTATCTTAAGGGTAGCAACATGCTTTTGCATTCATGCTGAGAATAGCATTTATTTTGTGTTGTGTGTTTCTGTTTTTACCCTTTGTTTTTGCTCAAAATTGCTTTGGAAAACATGTTTTGGAAAATAAAAACAGAAAAAAGAAGAGAAAGGGAGAAAGTCCCAGGGATCCAGGCTGAGGCCCAGCTCCCTTCCCCCGGCCTGCTCTTTTTTTCCCATGCGCGTGGCCCACTAGTGGCCAGCCAGCCCCGCGCCCGCCTCCTCCCCACTGCGGCCCACCAAGCGCCATGCGGCCCGCGCGCCCCACTTCCCTCCCTCTCCCTCCTTTCTTTGGCTGACGGTTGGGGCCCGCGTGTCAGCGTCGCCTTCCTCCTACCTCTCGCCGTATGCGAGCAGGACTCGGCCGAGAGTCCCGTGGCCAAATCAATCCTGAAAACTTCGAGATTTCCTTGCCAAAACGCGCAAAGCCAAGCCCTATAAAGCGCTGAGCCCACCCCGCACCTTCCTTTTGCAACCTTTAGCGTCCCGAGAAGCCCTAGCCGCCGCGTTTGGATCTCACTGTGCTGAGCTTCTCCGTTGGCCGCGACCCGAGACTTCCGTTCGCTTCTAGCCTGAGAAAACCCCTTGGGTGAGTTCGCCGCACTCTCCTCCACGCGCCCATGGTCTCGGTTTATGTTTTGGTGCTCGGAGACGAGAAGTCGGCGAAGCTGGAGAGCTCCGCGGTGGCGCAAATGGCGCACCACCATGCCGGGGCAGCGCCCCCCTGCGTGTTTCCCAGCCGCCCGATGGAAGATCACCGGCCAGGATTAGAAGATACCCCTTCGGGGGGTATTTTTCTTAAGAGACCCTCGATTTTCTCTTAATTGAACCCGCGGTCCTGGCGCCCTAGAGGAGTTTACGTTTTCCAGATTTAAAAGCGTATTTCTGTCAGCTCAGTTCAAAGGCGCTTTCCAGAAATTACAGAAATGCCACTGATTTTATTTTACTCATAAAATGCTCATTTTAATTCCGTTTTTGTCAATTCAAATTCCGTTAGATTCGTAATTACATGCTCTACATGTTAGAATGTTAGTTTACTGTTTTGGAACTTTTTAATTTCCTGGTACTATTTAATTAATTATTTCTCTATAGGAAATCTTAGAAAATTCATATCTTTCACGTTTTAATTCTGATTTTCGTGAACTTTACGTTTGTGTGATCGTAGCAATGCGTAGGATATTTTCATAGACTTTTATATTTGTTTTACCACTGTTTGGTGTAATGTTCTAATTATACCTTGTTTGCTTTGTGTATGATTGTCTCCATTGGATTGCGTGTTGTTGATTGATGTTTGGGAATAGACGGTGAGCCGTACGTAGGTGATCTAGACCAAGCTTTTGAAGACCAGCAGGCTCAGGAGAGCTTTGAGCAAGGCAAGTATAACTTGGGATCATCCTTGTTACCTATTCACTTATAACTACACATATATATCATATGCATGCTATCACCTTGTCGACCTTAGCAAAATCATAGATGATTGTTACCTGGATTCCTTGCTACCTACTTGATATGCATTTGGTGTAGATGTGCTAGTGCTTGATATAATCCGTGATCTTGTAAGATGATTAATAGCTATGCAATGAAAATAAAAGAATGACAAATAACTGTATGAGATCTTGTCTGTACGTGATCACCTGGGATAACAGTGCAACCATGAGGGCTATAATGGCTCTGGCTTTAGCTCAGTATGAAGACCTTTTCTAGCTTGTTAGAGGTTACCCGAAAGGGCGGAGGGGCTGAACCGTTTTGGGTATAGTGTGGCCTCTGTCTGTATGAGTATAGGCTGCGAGTCATTGTGCCATCGGAAGGGGGGCTCTATATCTGCGCGCAAAGGAAACCTTGCGGCCCTAACTTGTTAGACGAACTTTCGAAAGGCTTCATAGTGATCCCTGCCGACTTCCCTAGGAAGGGGGTTAAGAGATTAGCTACCTCGGGCGAAAGGGTAAATCATGACTCATGGGTAAAGATGTACAATCTCTGCAGAGTGTAAAACTGGTATACTAGCCGAGCTCATGGTCAGGAGCGGCCTTGGGGACATCTACATTAAGATGATGAGCTTGTTATGTTATTATGTTTATTTGATTATCGTTTATGATATGAATTAATTATGCTTACACTAGATCATGTGATTAATGGATTATTTATGCTACCTTGACATTTGCTATCCAATGAATAAACATGCTATCCACTATTAAAAGCTGAATGCAGTCAAACCAGTGTCAGCTATTTGAGCCTCATGAACCCCTAGTTATACTTGTTGAGTACGATATGTGCTCACTCTTATAATTTCCCAACACCTCAGGATATGCTAATGAAGATAACTGGAATGAGGATTACCGTTATGAGTACTAGGTTTGGAGTCAACCAGTCAACAGTGTCCCTGTGTGGAGCTTCCGTCGAGAGCGTTGTTTTACTTCATGCTATCATTTTTGTATGAGACTATGTGATATATTATATTCCGCTATGTAATAAACACTGCAATGGTACATTTGAGATTTGTCTACTTATATGTGCGACTATTCCTGGGGCACATATGAGTCTTCTATGCATCATATTTTGTTCTTAAAATATGGGTGTGACACATCCCATGCATAAGAGTCACCAAGACCACAAGGAGGATCGAGAAGAGCAACATCAATGGCTAGAGGGCATTAAAAATCCATGTGCTATCACCATTAAATGGATGGACAAGGAAGAAGCCTTAATGGATTCTGACTTTGACTCAATTTCAAATGATGAGTTCTTGACTCCCTTTGAAGATGAGATTCATCCAACTACAGAAGAGGGCATAGGCGAGACCAATCTAGGAGAAACTCCAAATATTCAGATTGGAGACGAAGATAACATTAATGAGCATGGAATTTATTTCATAGCCACTTCGTTTACTCCATGCTCATATGCAACACCTTCCCAATCTATTGGTCTCTCCAACATCACCACATTTGAGATCTCCAACCCCCTCTTTCTTTCTATTTATAAAAAATTTAAAAGGGCAGTTGTCGATGTATATAATAAATACTGTAGATCTCGTTGAGTTGATCTTGATACAGGTCAGCGTTGGAGGGGAAACCACTCCACCAACATAATTTGATGGTTTCCCAAGGACAAGCTTAGTGTCCTAAAACAAGCACTTATCAGATCATAACATGAACTTCTAATTATTTGCAACATTACCTTGTGTATTGAGCATATAAAGATAATTGTAGAAATATTCCTTCGGGTATTCTTGTCACTAACCTTTCCAGGAGTGGAGCAAGAAGATCGGATGAATGACAAGTGTTGATATTTGGTAACGCCATCAGGAAATGATCCGCAAGCGCACGGATATCGGTGAGCACTTCACCCGGGAGGTTATCCAGAGTATCGTATTTATATTTTTACCACTGGGAGAAAGCGTGCATCTGACTAACCAAATCTATTGCTACTATCCTTTAGGCTACAAAGAATGTGAGAAGACTACAACCGTAGTCTCGTTCTAACCTTGGTAAGGATGATCTACTGTTCTATTGGAGAAGCTTACGGAATCTAGACACCACAAAGGATGTTCGACCCACACCTATAAACCCTACCCGTCCTGCTAACGAGATGTGGGATACAAAGGTAACTCGGAAATGTCACGTTCCTCGCTACTACCACGGTCTAGCTAGTCAGGGGATATCTATGAGTACCCTAGCCCAAACACCACGTTTACGCTAGCAATGATTACTCTAAACTCAACCGGAAGAGATTAAAGTAAACTCATAAACCAAAGAACAATAAGAACAAGAACTTACTAGAATTTAGAAGTCGAATTACTGAAGAATCCTAGGAGCAAGCCTCAGGTTAGGAGACTTGATCCCACAGGTACAACCTCGAGGTAGACACCGACAGGTCGGGCTTCCTCCGATCTACACCTCCACTCTATCTCTCTCAATCTAGTAGAACTTAGAAGAACATATTCTACTCTCACATTGGATGCTAAGCCCTAAGTCTATTTAGAGGAGAGGTATTCCTTCGAGGGCTCCTCTCAACTCTATGATGAACTTGTTCTCCTCCACGGGCCAGGGGGTCTGCTTATATCGTCCCCTCAGGTGAACGTGGGCCGTCGGATCAAACCGACATTGATTGAATGGTTATCCTTGATCCTTTAGGTCGGTGGAGCGTTACTCCCGAAGCAAGTCCTGATTGGACTCTAGGTCAGGGCGGGCGCCCTAGGGGGGAGGGCGGGCGCCCTGCCCTCGGGCCCGATCACCTTCCCGTTCGTTCTCGTGGCTTCTGGATTCTTCTAGATGATAGAAAATTGCGCGGCACGTTAATATCTCTATGTAAACCCGACGTGTGGTCCTTTCTTCCATATTTCCTGATAACCCCCTGCAGAAATAGACAAACACCAAAACTCGTGGAATTCTATTAGATAAAACCCTAAGTTTAGATGTTGGTTGCATTTGGATCCTTTTCTTTATTTATTTGATGATTATATTTGGTACTTAAGGACCGTCAACAACTCCCCCAAGCTTACCTCTTGCTCGTCCCTGAGCAAGGATGGACTCAAGAGTTTCTGCAGTGGTTTTATGCCTTAAAGGTACACATGCGTTCAAACAAGATCTCATCTCTGGGTTAGGGTAAACTGTTAAGATTTAAACTTACTCATTTTACCTTTCACCATGGGGCTTGTAACCGTCACTTATGTCTTGAGCAGTTAAAAGATAGAACGGTCAAGTCAAGCGTCATGTCTCTTATTCTTGGTCAACTATAGCTCTGGAGTTTTTGTAGATTTTCAAAATAAAACTCAGAGATTCCTTGTATGACTCTCTCAAATCTCTCTTTTGTGGTATTTTTGGATCCTTACCAAGGCAGTAATGGTATATGCCTTCTCTCGAAGTATGTGGTATTTTTGGTATGAGACATAGTGACATTGCCTTCTCTCTCATCCTACTCTAATAAGGTTTTGATATCTGGAGCTCATAGGTGGGAGACAGATAATACATACTTACAAGACATTTATTGCATAGTCAAACCATGGATCCAGAAGAATAAGTCAATAAGTCAAATCAAGATGTGCATGTGTGGCGAATGAATGGTGTATGGTGATAACAATGGTGAAAGTCTAATTCTACTTTTGCTCTTTTAAGGGGATACATACCTTTCTTGCACTTTGAAGCTTTTTGAGGAGAATGAGATGCTCTATATTTTCTTTTTCTTTTCTCTCTGGTGGGTATCTTGTACCCCTAATTCTACTGTCGGACACTTGTCTATTTTTACCTCTCGTCTCACTTTTTCTTTTCTTTGAGGTTCTGGGCACTTGCCCCTTTTTATTTCCTCGTATATTTTTTTAGAGCACTCACCCTCCTAGAATAATGTAGCAAGTGGTAGTAACCAAAATAACTAGAGCATTTATTTCACGGGGAACAACAGGGATATGATAATGTTTTTGGCTATTCTCTCCCGGATAGGAGTAGATTAATTTTAGGTGAATCTGGAGACGGAAATGAGTGGATATATGTGGATGCGTACTTCCAGAGTAGAAGTAGTATGAATGAGTGAACGTGCAAGTTAATCTTGATTTTAACCGCATGACAAGCTCTTAAGGGTCTACACATCTTGACCACACTCAATGCTCATAAGCAGTAAAAAGTAAATGTATGGTTCATAGTCTAACAAGCATGTATATATGGCTGTGGTAGGATTTTAAACTCTCATCATACAGGAACTCATCATGTGTTATTTTAAAGATTTTCAAAGATAAAATTCTCCAGAATTCTAGCATCTCTAGGAACAGATAAATAGCAGCTCAAGCTTCCCATATCGTATCCGTTAACGACTTAGACTTTTAGATCAAGTACTCTTCCCACAAGTTCAGATTTTAGAGCAAATCTTAATTCATAACAGTCATGCCTAAACTTGAGAGAGATTTTAATTTTGAGAACTAGTTATGGTAGAGCAACTATTCATCATTTTTATGTGAGAGCTTATCATGAGGGTTCATAGCAAACTTCATTTATTTATTTATTTAGCAAACTAAGCAAAGATATATATAAGCACAAAATTTTTATTTGGGTTTTCATGATTATGCATCTTTTTATTATTTGAGTAAAGTATAAACGCGAGTAGAAACACTTATCTGGATAAATGGGGGTGCTCTCCCCCAAGCTGGATTTTGACGTAATTTCTTCTGATGTAGCTAGCAGGTGACGGAGGTGTATTTGAATGCCGGCAGCACCCTGACACCGATTAGGATGTCCTCCGCCGGCTAGTCTTCATTGATCCTTGAATTCTGTGGAGCTCAAATAGACAACAAAGTTTGTGGAACTGGTTAAGTGTTAGCATAAAATCTCTTAGCCTTTATCATATTGAGATTCCTCCTAATAAATATTACTTGGTAGGATCATAAATTTATTTTTATATTTTCATTTTTATAGGATAGGAATATATTCATTTTATTTTTATGCCACCATAGTGAATGTACTTATGGGTTTTATGCCATGAACATACTCACATGGGGCTTACTATTTTTAACATTTTTATTTTCTTTTTTAAGATAGCATGAACCTGATTAACTTAGCAAACTATTAAATAATTGAAAGGAAAAGGATAACTACCAAGTTTACCTCTTGGCAAGGCGTTCGGTGTTTTTAAGTCCTCCGAACGGGACTCTCCGTTTTCTCAGTCGTCCTGGGATTCGCTGGATGGCATAGTCGGTGGTTCCGGCAGCGCCTCTTCTTCGTGTATAACTATCTTCTCTCTCCACACCTGACTCGGTGCTACAGTCTCCTCAGGACAGTTCTATTCAAGCTGTATGTCTTCAGACCTTACCACTTCTCCTTTGTAGTATGCCCATCCGTCCTTGATGATTTGCCTCCTCTGGTTGTGGTTGCGTCGTCTTCTTCTCGTCCTGACCTGCTTAGAGTCTTCAACTATATAGTTAAGGTCAGTAAAATAGCGGCGCACCTTCTCAGAGGGGAAGTGCATGTGGACTTCTTCGGTTCCAATGTAGATGATTGCTCTAACGGTGCTGAGGAACGGTTTCTCAAGGATGATGGGTGGATCGTACTCGTCTTCTCCCATGTCAATAACCTTCAACCTTTCGGAATGTCTGATCTACCATCTGGAGCTATGTCATCCTTTTTGGTCAGAAACGGTGACTTAAGTCAACGATCTTGACCTCCTTGAACTGCAGTGACCATCTTAGCTGACTCGGTCCACATTTGCTTGTTCCTGTTCCTCCCGTTGGTCCTTTCCTTGGTTCATGTCGGGATTGCTCTGAGATTTGTGTAGTCTTGTTCTTGAAGGAAAATGTCTCCTTCCTCTTCTTGATGTAGAGACTAATCTTGGCAGCACTGGGCGTACAAGGTACTAACTCGGACGCAGAGGTTCTTCAATATTCCCTTTGGGAAACTTTAGTGTCCGATATGCAACCCTGGGCATAATGTTGACGCTGGAGCCAAAGTCGCAGAGTGCTTTTGGGAAGTCCACCATGCTGATGGAGATCGGGATGATGGGGCGTCCTGGATCGCCTCTCTGGATTTTGTTGAGGATGTTTGTAGTAGTAGTAGTTGTTGTTTGTTGTTGATGTAGTTTACATCCTCAAGCATCTCAAGGCAGTGATTGCCTGAGTGTCCAGTATCTCCAGTGTGTTTGTGCTTGTAGATCAAGGTTCTTCACTTGGTGGAGTCTGGGAGTTGTAAAACTCCTTCATATTATGCTCAAAGTGTACCTGCTCATAGAGACAAGGCAGAGATCAAGTGCATGGGCTCTGTTGGTGAAAAACACCAACAGAACCAAAAGTGTATTTGTTCTTCTCTAACCTTAAGCATAGTGAGCAAGACAAAGTTGATGGATAATAAGATCATGAGTGTAGCATTTAAAACATTCGTCGGATCAAATCGCTCGACTTAATGGAAAGATAATCTATCTATATTTATGTTTTGCTTATATTTTCCAAAGATTGAATGTGCAACATTTTAGCTTACTAGGAGCAAAGATTAAAGGACTAAACATGCTGAATGAGTTGGGTTGGTTAATTTGGAGTTATAAATCATACATGTTTGTCTCTTTATTTTATGTGAACGCCAGAACCAAGGAGAAACTTATAAAAGCGATAGTCAAGTACCTTAAGATGTTACCTTACTTGAAGAGTGATGGTACAATATCACCTTGTGGAAGCTTTCCTTTCTTAGCGGCTGTGCACCGTGTTTGTGGCACTCTTTGTCTTGTTCCATGGATCGTCTCTCTATGATGAATGAGCTGTGTCTTTCTCGTGCAAATCGTTAAACTTCATGTGTCTCCTTTATCTCCAATGTGAGTTTGTATCTCAGGACTTCCCAGTTTGATATTGAAAGTTTTCCTGCAGGGGTTAGTTCGACAAAATATACCAATGCCTACTCAAGCAGTTTTTAGTTCAGTAACCAAACTAGACTCCATGTCTAATCAGATTAGGGAAGGCTATTTAACCTAAGCACCATGCTTAATTTAAAAGCCAATAGAAGTATGTACAGTACTTCCAAACTAACACTTACTAGGATAAACATAGGTAACATGATGACTTTTATAGAGATCTACTCAAGTGGAGATGAAGTAGTGTGATTAGTATTTAACAAATTGAGCATGTCTCAAAGGTAAGGACAACCAACATAGCAACATGGCAAATGATGTTTGTAAGGTACTCCCCCAAGCTTGAATTTTTGAAAAATTCAAGTTTGGATGAATTTAATTCAATGTTGTGTGATGGTTGGTTGGACATACCTTGTGCTTGTCATTCATCCGATCTTCTTGCTCCAATCTTGGAAAGGTTAGTGGCAAGAATACCTGAAGGAATATTTCTACAGTTATCTTTATATGCTCAATACACAAGGCAATGTTGCAAATAATTAAAAGTTCATGTTACGATCTAATAAGTGCTTGTTTTAGGACACTAAGCTTGTCCTTGGGAAACCATCAATAAACTCAACGAGATCTGCAATATTTATTATAGACATATGCATCGACAACCGCTCTTTTAAAGTTTTTATAAATAGAAAGGAAGAGGGGGTTGAAGATCTCAAATGTGGTGATGTTGGAGAGACCAATAGATTGGGAAGATGTTGCATATGAGCATGGAGTAAACACAGTGGCTATGAAATAAATTTCATGCTCATTAATGTTATCTTCATCTCCAATCTAAATGTTCGGAGTTTCTCCTAGATTGGTCTCGCCTATATCCTCTTCTGTAGTTGGATGAATCTCGTATTCAAGTGGAGTTAAGAACTCACCACTTGAAATTGAGCCAAAGTCAGAATCCATTAAGGCTTCTTCCTTGTCCATCCATTCAATGGTGATAGCACATGGATTTTTAATGCCCTCTAGCCATTGATGTTGCTCTTCTCGATCCTCCTTGTGGTCTTGGTGAGTCTTATGTATGAGATGTCTAGAGAGATTCATAGGATCATCGGGAGGTTCAAGAGAAAGAGCATAGTAGAAATTATTAAGCTCAAGGATGGGTTGGATAGCCGAATCATGGGATTGAAATGTTTGGAAATCGGCTATTGAAACTTTCTTTCCTCGTCTGGGAGATGATTCCTTCTTTATCTCTAAGATTTTTCTATGAAGACTAGTGCAAGAAGGATGTCCACGAATGAAGACATACCTTGCTTTACTAACAGATAAAGAAGGAAAACTGGGGCTCCCCATGGTGAAGACCTATAATCCACACACATCCTCATACTTCCATCTTTCTTCTTCACAAACAAAACTGGGGCTCCCCATGGTGAAGAACTAGGTCTAATATAGCATTTCTGCTGCAATTCTCTTAGCTGCTCTTTCAGTTCAGCTAACTCTGCTGGAGCCATCCTGTAAGGTCTCTTGGCTATGGGGGCAGTCCCGGGGATAAGATCAATGATGAACTCTATATCCCTGTCTGGTGGCATCCCAGGTAGTTCCTCAGGGAATACATCAGGGTATTCTTGCACTATTGGTACTTCCTCTATGGTCCTTGCATCCAAGTTGAAGACCATTGGATTAACTTTAGACCCTCGGGTTTGGCATTTCACTTTAATCCCTTCATGGTTAACTAATGATACTTCCTTGGTTGCACAACTAATAATTCCATTGTGTCTGGTTAACCAATCCATTCCAAGGATAACATCTATTCCTTTGGACTTGAGCACTACTAAGTCTCCTAAGAAAACTACCCCACTTAGAATGATCCTTACATTTGAACAACCAAGATGACATTTGATGTCAGACCCAGGTGTTCGAGTTATTAGGGGTAACTTTAGTAGTACTATGGGTATTTGATGCTTCTCAACAAAACTTGATGATAAGAATGAATGTGATGCTCCTGAATCAAATAATACTGTTGCAAGTACTGAATTGACTAAGAACTCACCAAGTACCACTCCTGAAGCAGTCTGAGCATCCTGAGCATGAATATGGTTGACACGGGCTCTACCATAGGATTGTTGAGGTTGCTTCATCATCTGGCTATTATTGTTGGTGTTGCTATTGTTGTGAGGGAAACCACGGTTGACTCCAGACACTGCAGGTCTTGGTCCATTAATGGTGTGGGACTGAGTGGACACTGCTGGTGGGTTGTTCTTGTAGGGACAGTTGGCGATGTAGTGTCCAGTCTCATGGCAATTAAAGCAAGTCCTAACATTGTTTGTGACTTGACTAGTGCTGTTCTGTTGAGTCTTGCCATAAGTTTGATTCTGATAGGTTGTCTTAGGCTGATATGATGACTGCATTTGGTTATTGGAGACACTAGCAGGAGAGCGAAACTGCATTGGGGCTTGAGTCCGCTGGCTTGGTTGGCTAAAGGTTTTCAGCCTCTGGGATCTAGCACCATCTTGAACCTTGCGCTCTAGAAACTTGCGCTTGTTCTCTTTCCTTTCTTCAGTCTTGGCCACATCAGTCAGAATGGTCCTGTTCATCAAGGTGTTGAAGTCTGGATAGATCTGTGGGGTCATGAGGGTTCTAAGCTCACAGGTCAATCCTTCTATGAACTTTGTCTGCTTCTTAGCATCAGTGTTGACCAATTCTGGGGCATAGCGAGACAACTCAGTGAATTGGAAGATGTATTCACTCAGGGTTTTATTTCCTTGCTTCAAGTTGCGAAATTCATCAGCCTTTAGCTTCATGATTCCATCTGGAATGTGGTACCGGCGGAATTCATCCACAAATTCTTCCCATGTGATCGTGTTGGCATTGTCCACAGCTCCACTATAGGCTTCCCACCAAGAAAGGGCAATTCCTGTCAGCTGATGAGATGCTAGCAGAACTCTATCCCTTCCATCACAGTGGATTGTGTCCAACTTTCTTTCAATCACCTTAAGCCAATCATCTGCTTCCATGGGGTTGTCAGATCCAGTAAAGGTGGGTGGCTTAAGCCTCATGAACTCAGTCATCTTGTCTTGGACTCCGGCTCCACGGTTGTTCCTAGGGCGGTTCATGCCTTGAGCCAAGGTCTCCAGAAGGCGAGTCTGAGTTGCCATGACTTGTGCCAAGTCAATTACTGGAGGAGGGTGCAAGTCATCTCCTTCATTATGGTTCCTAGTCTGACTCACTTCATCTTCATGAATACCATCCACATTTGCATTGGCTTGACTTCCATTTGGATTTTGGCTTTGTCTACTAGCTGCACGACCACTTGGTTGAGAGCGGGTAGCTGGTTTGGGAGGCATCTGTTGGTTAAGATGAGAAAGCATTAGATAAGGGTTAGATCTATTGAGTGATGTTGTTTTTTTTGTTAAGGCGTTATATTTTAAAAAGGTGCAAGTCTTAAGACTTGCTATCCCGTAAGGGAACAACATAGAGCACTCAATTATTTAGCACAACCAACAAGCACAAATATATATTTTGAATAAGAGGGCGGTTTACAACATAGTAATGGAGGAAATAAGCGTACTACAATACGGTTCATCTACTTTGGGGGTTGAACAAAAGTGAAGTAAACTTCACTTCCCCAAGACATAAGGAGGAACTAGGTGTTACTATTCTTCAACTTCTTCGGACAGAACGGCTTCATTCCCTTGGTGTTGAGGAGGATCATGCTTCCGGCATTTGTGGTTCTTCTTTTGGACTAAGAGGTGGGTCACCGTCTTCCTTTGGTGGTGGCTGGGTGAGGAGGGGAAATCCTTCTTCCTTACTGGGCTCCAACTCTAAAGCTTCATGAGAGGCTTCTGTGGGTGGGGGAGCTGATGGCCCTTCTATGTCCATCTTGCTTTTGGTTTTTAGGGACATGATTGGGATTCCTTTTAGGATTATGGGCTCTTGGTCTTCCACTGCTAACATCCTTCTTTTGATCCTGGTGATAAGGTAGGCATCCTTCAACTCCTGAGCATGGCGGTCTTCAGCTGCCTTTAAGACTTCAGCAATGGTGGTTTCACGACTCTCGGCTGCAGCTGCTTGGGCCTGAGCTTCTGCAAGCTGCACATGGAGCTTTCTAACTATGATCTCGGCTTCCTGCGCACGATGGATGCATTTTCTTAACTCCGAGGCCTGCTCATCATATTGCTTATCTAGAGCAAGAAGGTACGTGGTCATGAATACCACAGTTGGGTCATCTTCAAGTGAGTAACGTCCTTGCAAGAGCTCCATGCGGGTCCTCCCAACTGGTCGGTCTTTTTCGTCGGGTGGAAAGAACCTCATAGGTGTACGGGTGATGGGCTTCTCGTAGATCTGGCATAGGTACCTCAAGGCTTTGCGGGCGACGGCTTGATATGTATCTGCAAACCGAAATCCGATCGCAGTCATACTCCAAGCTTCAGCTATGTTAGGGAAGTCCTCACTTTTCCCAATATAGACGGTAACTTCACACCGCTCGGTCTCATGCTCTTCATATTCTCTGTCTTCATATTCTGGGCGATCCTTGATTCCAAGTTTCTGCATGGTAGCATACAAGAGCTTGGGAAAGCCTTCTACACTTAGACAGTAACTGCTGGTCCAAACACCTTCTGCCATCTGAGAGAAATAGATGAGAGTAAATATTTTTTTCAAATAGAGGGAAGAGGGTAAGAACTTTTGTAAAATATATTTATTTAGTAAAATACTGGTCCAGAAAAGCCTAAGGTCGCGTCCTACAGCCAACTACGGCTCTGATACCACCTGAAGCACCCCTGGTAAACCAGGAACTCAAATGTGATACAATACTAGTCCCAGGAGGCTAGTAACACATTTATTACATCAGATAAGTTTCAGCGCAGTAGTCTTGGAAAGCGTGGACAAGGAAGGCACGCTATAATAATAAGACACCAAAATACAACACAGGTCCAAAGGACCCAGAAACAAACGATATCGCCATCGAACATTTGACGAGTCCCAATGCCACAGGCTTAGTTGGGTGCAGACACGACCTTACTCGAACGCCACTTCGGGATCGAAGTCCGGATCTTCCTCTGTTTAATAAAGCAAGGGTGAGTACAAAGTACTCAGCAAATCCAACCTTACCCTACGGAAGGGGATAACAGTATATATGCATATGGATAAATCAAGGATGAGGCTTAGTTTTATTTGCATAAAGCTATCTTTTTACACATGCAAGGTTTCATTTCACAAATACTGTTGTAAAAGAACTCTTTTTCCACATATGATAGTATTTCTGAAAATGGGGGTTTGATCACAATTTTAAGTGTTGTTGAACCCTTGTTCCCACAACACAATGGCAGTCAACCATTTATTTCCAAAATCACACTCTCTCACATGCTTTCACTCATACCAACCCATCTAGTTGTTGAAACCAAACCATAACCCGTCCGAGACCGCGGACACGGCTATCCAGATAGATTTACACTCTGCTGAGGTTGTACACTTTTCCCACAAGTAGGATACCATAACTTACACCGTCGTGCAAGCACAGATCCATCAAAGTCATTACCCTCCATAGCTAAGTAATGGCGCTCACCACGGGAACACTAAGGCCACATCTCATGATACCACAATAATTCACAAAGCTCTTTTCATATATTTCCACAATTTCACATACATCACTTAGTGTCCCGTTGCACACCTGCCTCCAGGTGATTGCCATACTAACTAGAGGGATTTAGACTAAGCCTTTCCCATGCAAGGCGAGTGGTTGTACGATAAATGAGTTAGGCAAGATGAATCATCAACTCAGTCCTTAATCGAGACAAGGCGGATATCTTCACGCTTAACCCCGCAAGGTATAAGCCACAACACCAGGGCATCCCCAAACGAGATCCCATCCGCCCCATCTCCATAGTAATCACATCTATAACTTGTTCATTAACCCTTTCACAATACCCACAATTTATTTTCACCACTCACACCTTTTACTTTTAAAATCATTATATTTGATAAAATATAGCGATGAGTATCCAGGATGAGTAATAAGTCCTAAGCATACTAAATAATAATATTTCTGTCATAGCATATTATTTGTTCCTAGGTTCGAACAAGACAATTATCGGGTAATATCAATTCAAGGATGGCTATTCAACAGGTTTTAACTAAGCAGCGAAAATACTTCGTATATATATCGTACATGCAATATTTAAAACGGCTTCTACGGGTTGTGTTTAAAAATAGGATCAATATGCATCAAAGGGGATCAGTTGGACTTGCCTCCGTCGGCGTCCTCGGCAAACTCCTGCTGACAGTCCGGGTCCTCGGCGTCAAACTCGCGGTACTCGTTTCCAACGTTCTCGTTCTCTGGCTCGTTCACTCCGTCAACTAAAATACGTGACGAACGATACAGACAACAGGCACAGATAAATAATCATATAAATTCAAATGAGCTCCAAAAATCATGAAATTAATATGGGAGGTAGATCATGATTTTAGATGAATTTAGGAAAAAGAATTATTAAAATCAGAGTTAGCATGTGGCATTTGTGAAATGGCCGGAATTTAATCATGCGAAAAAGGCTAACGATGATTAAGGAATGGATGCTTCACGTGGGCATTTGTTTGGCTGGTAGTGCATGTTGCATGCATGCATGTACTATTTGGAGTTAATGCTTGGCCCACACATGCATGGTTAGAGAGAAATTAGCAGGGGTCATTAGAACTCTTCTGTATGTCATGGTTCTATTCGTGGAGTTCTTGGCAGTGAACCGGTACAGACAAATACATGGAAAAATACAGAAAAAATACTACAGAAAGACAGAGAAGAGCAAGGAGATGCTCATGAGCTGCTCACCTCGTCTTGCGACGACAGTCGAGCTCAGCTTGTGCGTATGGCCGTATACGGTATACGCGAAGTGAGAGTGAGTGAGCGAGTGAGTGAACGTGTTTCTCGGGTGGTGAGAGTGAGCACCCGAGGCTGGCTTTTTATAGCCAGAGGAGTGAGGTTATGCCTCTGGTGCTCAGCTTCGTGCCATTAGAATTGCTACTGTAGTGCATGGCTACACAGGACGACAGGACGGTGGACGGTGCCTAATTTTCATGCAAATGGCAATGTCTCATTTGCATGCACGGTGCGTGCAAATGGACGGTGCCTAATCACCATGTCCTTTGCATGCAGGTGCATGCAAATGGACGGTGGCATGCTTGTCCTGCATGCATGCATGAGATATATATTCGTGTAGGTGCACTGCTATGTTTTCTCGCATGTAAGCTTGCTGGTACTTGCTATCTTTTTGTACAGCAAAAGAGGCGCGGGAAAAGGCAAGAGGTGGGGCCCGCATGCCGCGGTGCGCGCGCGAGCGAGTGCGCTCGGCGAGGGGGCCGGGCGTGAGTGCGCTGCGGCGCTGATGGTGGTGGGGTCGGCGCACGCGCCGTTGCCGGGTATCGGGCAGAGCTAGCGAGCAAGAGGGATAAGTAGCGGACATATGATGCTCATGCCATGCGGTGCAGGTTATATTTAAAGATGGATAATTAGAATGGATGGAAAAAGAATTAGATGGAGATACTATAGAGCTCAAATGATTTATAGTTTTTGAAATATATTTTGAAAATAATTTTTTTAATGCGAGTGATTTTTGAATGTGAATTTTTGGGATGTTACATGTAGTCTCGTTCTAACCTTGGTAAGGATGATCTACTGTTCTATTGGGGAAGCTTATGGAATCTAGACACCACAAAGGATGTTCGACCCGCACCTATAAACCCTACCCGTCCTGCTAACGAGATGTGGGATGCAAAGGTAACTCGGAAATGTCACGTTTCTCGCTACTACCACGGTCCAGCTAGTCAGGGGATATCTATGAGTACATACCCTAGCCCAAACATCACGTTTACGCTAGCAATGATTACTCTAAACTCAACCGGAAGAGATTAAAGTAAACTCATAAACCAAAGAACAATAAGAACAAGAACTTACTAGAATTTAGAAGTCGAATTACTGAAGAATCCTAGGAGCAAGCCTCGGGTTAGGAGACTTGATCCCGCAGGTACAACCTCGAAGTAGACACCGACAGGCCGGGCTTCCTCCGATCTACACCTCCACTCTATCTCTCTCAATCTAGTAGAACTTAGAAGAACTAATTCTACTCTCACATTGGATGCTAAGCCCTAAGTCTATTTAGAGGAGAGGTATTCCTTCGAGGGCTCCTCTCAACTCTATGATGAACTTGTTCTCCTCTAGGGGCGAGGGGGTCTGCTTATATAGTCCCCTCAGGTGAACGTGGGCCGTCGGATCAAACTGACATTGATTGAACGGTTATCCTTGATCCTTTAGGTCGGTGGAGCGTAACCCCCGAAGCGAGTCCTGATTGGACTCTAGGTCAGGGCGGGCGCCCTAGGGGGGAGGGCGGGCGCCCTGCCCCCGGGCCCGATCACCTTCCCATTTGTTCTCGTGGCTTCTAGAGTCTTCTAGATGATAGAAAATTGCGCGGCACGTGAATATCTCAATGTAAACCCGACTTGTGGGCCTTTCTTCCATATTTCCTGATAACCCCTTACAGAAATAGACAAACACCAAAACTCGTGGAATTCTGTCAGATAAAACCCTAAGTTTAGGTGTTGGTTGCATTTGGATCATTTCCTTTACTTATTTGATGATTATATTTGGTACTTAAGGACCGTCAACAACAAGCACAAGGTATGTCCAACCAATCATCATACAACATTGAATTAAATTCATCCAAACTTGAATTTTGTAAAATTCAAGCTTGGGGGAGTACCTTACATAAAAACATCCTTTGCCATGTTGCTATATTGGTTGTCCCTACCTTTGAGGCTTGCTCAATTTTACTAAACACTAAACTTATTTTTCATCTCCACCTAAGTAGATCTCTATAAATGCTGTCATGCTATCTTTGTCTATTCATAAGCAAGTGTTGGTTTGGAAGTACTGAACATACTTCCATTGACATTTAAATTAAGCGTGGTGCTTAGGTTAAATAGCCTTCCTTAATCTGATTAGACATGGAGTCTAGTTTGGTTACTGAACTAAAAACTGCTTGAGTAGGCATTGGTATATTTTGTCGGACTAACCCCTGCAGGAAAACTTTCAATATCAACCTGGGAAGTCCTGAGATACAAACTCACATTGGAGATAAAGGAGACACATGAAGTTTAACGATTTGCACAAGGAAGGACATAGCGCATTCATCATAGAGAGATGATCCATGGAACGAGACAAAGAGTGCCACAAACACGATGCACAACCGCTAAGAAAGGAAAGCTTCCACAAGGTGAGATGGTACCATCACTCTTCAATTAAGGTAACATCTTAAGGTATGTGAATATCACTTTTCTAAGCTTCTCCTTGGTTCTGGCGTTCACATAAAATAAAGAGACAAACATGTATGATTTATAACTCCAAATTAACCAACCCAACTGATTCAGCATGTTTAGTCCTTTAATCTTTGTTCCGAGTACTACCTCCATGATCCTACACTCCTAATCATATGAGCTAAAATGTTGCACATTCAATCTTTGAGAAGATATAAAGAAAAAGACTTATACATAGATAGATTATCTTTCCACAAGGTTGCCGGTTAAAATGCTACATCGGTATTAATCTGTGCGCTTGCAGATCCCATTCATTGCATATTTCAATACCGCGTCTCTCATGTCATGCTGGGGATGACAACTTGGCTTAAGTGGTATGAGGGATAGGTTTGGCATTTTTCGCACCGTTACTAGAATTAGAAAACTGTCTACTTTTGGTAATGATGTTAAGAATACCCAACACATGTGTGGTGAATGAATGGTGTATGGTGATAATGGTGATAATGATGAAAACAATGGTGAAAGTCTAATTCTACGTTTGCTCTTTTGAGGGGATACATACCTTTCTTGCACTTTGAAGTTTGAGGGGAATGAGATGCTCTATATTTTCTTTTTCTTTTTTTTTCTTTTCTCTTAGGTGGGTATCTTGTACCCCTAATTGTACTGTCGGACACTTGTCCATTTTTACCTCTCGTCTTACTCTTTTTTTTCCTTCGAGGTTCCGGGCACTTGCCCCTTTTTATTTCCTCGTATATTTTTTCTTTTCTCTTTTTTTTTCCAGAGCACTCACCCTCCTAGAATAATGTAGCAAGTGGTAGTAACCAAAATATCCAGAGCATTTATTTCACGGGGAATAACAGGGATAGGATAATATTTTTGGCTATTCTCTCTTGGATAGGAGTAGAATAATTTTATGTGAATCTGGAGATGGAAATGAATGGATGTATGTAGATGCGTACTTTCGGAGTAGAAGCAGCATTTATGAGTGAACGTGCAAGTGAATCTTGATTTTAACCACATGACAAGCTCCCAAGGGTCTACACAGCTTGACCACACTCAATGCTCATAAGCAGTAAAAAGTAAATGTATGGTTCATAGTCTAATAAGCATGTATATATGGCTGTGGTAGGATTTTAAACTCTCATCATACAAGAACTCATCATGCAACATTTTAAAGATTTTGAAAGATAAAATTCTCTAGAATTCTAGCATCTCTAGGAACAAATAAACAACAGCTCAACCTTCCCATATCATATCCGTTAACGACTTAGACTTTAGATCAAGCACTCTTCCCACAAG